>NW_027069515.1:226955-451136 GCF_002906115.3 Quercus suber | reverse complement strand
ACTAAAACTGTTTACAAAACTAGTTGGGCTGAAACCACTTTTCATCCCATTTACAAAGTGAGAACTGTTGAACAAACATTTTCTATTTCAAAAATTCATGAAAAATGTTGCTTGTTTTCCAAAAGAAATATTAACGAATTCATTGCGAAAAAACAAAGTTATTTGCATATTGGTATGGTTCAAGTTGCTATTAAACCACTCACCCGAGAGGGTATCAATGCTTCTGTTCTCATGTGTTTGCGTGATGCTAGATTTAAGGTGTTTAAAGACAGCATTCTCCGTATGATTACTGCTTCTCTATATGATGGTCCTGTTTATTTTAACTGCTATCCTGATCTTACTCTTGCTTTAGATGATCCTAATATTATTAAAGCTTTGACTCTGAATATTGCTTCTTCTGGTTATATCATGGATGAAGGTAGTAAACCTTTTTCTTTGATCTACCGCATTTATTACAGATTGTTGGGTACTCAGTTAAATCCTGGTTGTTTAAATCATAGAGAACCTTCTGGTAAAACTATGTTAATCCAATGTTCTACTCCTGATGCTAAAGTTCAAGTTCCAAAAATGATTTAATGGCAAGATGTCAAGCTTCCCAATGAATGGTTGTTGGACCAAGAATCCCCCATTCCCAAACCTGTTTTTGATGAGCTAGATCTCACAAATATTCAACAATATCTTGATGGTACTGTTAAAATAAGCTTTGAAAATATTCAACCACCTTTGAGGATCAATGAAGGAAGACATTCCTTTGCTGGATCTGAAAGTATTTCAAAAAGAGATCAAGATCTCAATGATTTTTTGCAAAAGAATTTTGAAAAAACTTCTGATTTAAAATTAAAAGGTGTTTCAAGTGATAAATCCCAAATCAGCTCTGTTTACTATTCTACTAAACCTGAATCTTCCTCTCCATATGGCAAACCTGCCAATGAAGACGACGAAGATACTGGATCTATTTCTCCATCTGGTTCTGATTTTCCTCCTATTGACAATAATGTTAACGGATTGAGAGTATTGACTGTTTTAAATAAAAATTTTGAAATTGATATGGTTTCTTTGTTCAAAGAATTCATGCTTCCAAAAAATAGACCTAAAAGGAAATATTTATATATATATAGATATATATGTATTTATTTATAAATATAAAAAATAGCGATAAGTCCGAAACGGTACATTGATATTAACTGATATTGAAATATATAGTTTCATTGGTCAAACCAGTACAACATCTGGTACGAGATTGACCCCTTGATTGGAATTGGTTTGAATGGGTAAATTTTTTACCAGTAAATTCATATTTATCAGATATCTAATTTGATCCCGACTTTCTCTTTCTTTTTTGCCCTCCTTCCAACAAGATATCATATACGTAGAAAGGTCTTTTCACTTCCACTTTATCCGATAAGACTAGTGATTGATATTTTAAAAAAGTCAGATTTCCATTAAGTACACAATTAATATGGTGATGCCAATTATGCATCATGATCCTTCACATTGAGGGAAGATTATTATATATTTTGGGAGTACAATAAATGCGTACTTTCTCATCTCATATAAATTATAGGTCTCATCGTAAATTTAATAAATGAGACTTAGAATTTTGTGAGAGGGGAATATACATTTATAGTACTCTGGGATTTTCTAATAATTACCCATTGTTGAGACAGCTATATTTAATGCTAGAAGATGACGTGGATATGTTCACTTCACTAAAGCAACCGCTTGTTTTAATTAAGCATGCATTAGGATCCGTTAGGTTGGGGGAGTGAAAAAGTGGGAGGATGGAAAATTAGTGAGAGGATGGAAAGGTGGGAGGATAGAAAAGATTTGGTTTTCCCTCATGTGTGTTTGGTTAGAGGGGTGGAAAAGTGGGAGGGTGGAAAACTCTTTTGTTTGGTTAGAGAGAAAAATGGGAGGATAGAAAATGTAGTTTATATAAATTGACTATTATATTCTTGTTACATAATAGGTAAGAAATAAATTTATTTGTACTCATTAAATAATATAAAATTTACCAACAATTATATTTTTCAATGAGAAGTGTTATATCCACAATATTTTTCGCAATACTTTCACAAAAAAATTTATGTGGAAAGTTGTTACTAGTTTTAATTTGAACCCACCACTGAAATTATTTTTTTACTCACCAATATTAACCAATAAGAATTTATTACTTAAAATTTATTGTGAAAATATTGTAGTAACATTTCTCAAATAGAATTTTTTATTCTTTATATTATTTCTCTTTTTCTCTTTTCATTTCATCCATACGTTTTTTTTTTCTACGCTATCTCCTCCACACACGTCCTATCTTTATCCCCGCCCCCTTCTTTTTCTTTTTCTTCCTCATTCAAGTCTCAAGAATGTTCCAACGTATACTCATATCTCAGTTTCTCTCTTTTTTTTTTTTTTTTTTTAGATGGCTTCTATCTTCTATCTGTTGTCTTTTTTTTTTTTTTTTTTTTTGTTATGATTTGATTAATTTTAAAATTGTGTTTTTGAGTTTGTATTTTGATAATCTGATTATGCTTGAGTTTAGAGATGTTTGAGAGAAAGATTGCTGTGTTTGTAGCCATTGTGTTTGTAACTGTGACGACATTTCTATAAAAGTGCTGTGAGAGCACTTTTCTCTCCACAATTTTCCTCCCAATTTGGGAGGAAGAAAATTGTGGGCCAGGGAGAGAAAATTTTCTCCCGGGTTTTCTTTCCTCAGTATTTTCCTTCAGTTGCCGAACAGTGAAAAACACTGTTTTCCAACCTCTTTTTCTCCCTTAGTTTTCCATCCTCCCTAAAATCACCTCAACCAAACACAGTGTTAATGTCATTCAGCATGTGTGGTTTAACCATCTACTCATTTTAAAAAATTTATAATTCGATATGATAAGAAAATAGTCTGTTATTGTTTAATCTGTTTTTTTTATTTATTTAGTTAAACTATGTTGAAATAGGGACAAGTCTATGATCTTAATCTGATTTAATAGGTTATTTTACATATAGTTTATTCCTTGTGGATTTGTGATATTCTTAGTAAATCTGTCCCATATTATATAATGATAAGTTGATGACTAGGATTAGGAAGTTGTATTCCTTCTCAAAAAAAGAAAAAAAAAAAAAGAAAAGGGAAGGTGTATTCCCAAATAAAACAAAAAAAAAAAAAAAAATGGCTTCACTCATGAGTTAGTCTTCTTCTTTTTCTTTTTTTTTTTCCTAAATACTCATGAGTTAGAGCATCCACATCAGTGAATGCAAAGCCTTGCATAATAGAAAAAGTTAATCATTTTGCACATTTTAACCCAAAAAACCCATATCAGTGGGTGTAAAATTGTGCATTTATGCACAATTGCTACAGTAATCATGCATATATGCACGGTTATTGTAGCTCTGTATAATAATAGTTTATTATTTTTTTCTCTCTTATTGGTTAGACTCCCTCTCTTTCCAATGCCACAACAACCCATCAGTAGAAGAAAAATGAAGAAGATCGAAGAAGAAAAAAAGAAGGGGAGAACCACCCTACTACCAACCCAGCACCACCTAGCCACCATTGCAACCCAATCACCACCCCTCCAACCCATTTAAACAATTGATAATCCACCACAAAATCAACCCAAAATCAATAGAAAAAAAAAAATCAGAAAACCCAACTCAAAATCAAGAAAAACTAAAATCCACCAAAATCCATTGGAAAGCCCAACTGAAAAACAACCCAAACTCATCGGATTTGTTGTTGCTGTTGCTGGATCTGTCACCGTTGCTACCATCGAATCTTCTACTGCCACTGCTGCCGCCGTTTATGAGTGTTGGGTTTGAGATATGAGAGAGGAAGAGAGTTGAGGGAGGATTGGTGTGGATGTTAGATAAACTGAGAAACGGCGATGTTGATATACTGAGAAAGATATGTACATTAAAGAAAGATATAGATATTAATAAAATAATAAAAAAGGATAAAAAATATTATTTAAATAAATTAGAGTGTATAATAGATAAACTGATGTGGATGTTTTGGAAAAGTGATGGTGTAAAATAGAAAAAGTAGGTTTTTATGGTAAAATAAACGGAATATTTTAGAAGTACTGGTGTAGATGCTCTTAGTCTCTTGCACGTAAGTTTTTGTTATATCTAATTATTGTTGTTTCAATTGAGCTTTTTTTTTTTTTTTTTTTTTTGGGATCAAGTCATAAGTAAATTTTGTTTGCAGAGAGAAAAGTGGGTTTTGGCTAAATTAGCATTTCGGGGTTTTGAAACAAGACTGATCCCTTGACAATCTTTTTCTATCCCAATGTTGACATTGTCAAGTGCCTACACTCACCTTTTTACACTTGTTTGCTGACCGAGAGATGAATTGGTTTAGAGTAGCAGTCATCCCTGTTAGCTTCTAGACCTCTTTAAGATTCCTAGGTGGCTATAAATTGTTAATTGCTTTAATCTAGTTAGGGTTTACTTCAATTTTGCGGTGTGTAACCATGTACCCAAGAACTTCCTTGATCCGATACCAAAAGAACACTTAGAATCATTAAGTCGTAGTTTGTATCTCCTCAAGATCTCAAAGATATTCCTGTGATTGTTAACATGCTCGGATTCCAACTTACTTTTAACCACCATATCATCTATATAAATCTTAATGTTTCTTCATAATTGTGGTTCAAACATCCTGGTCATCATCCTTTGATTAGTAGACCCTGCATTCTTAAGACCAAAGGACATCACCTTGTAGGGGTAATTCCTAGTAAGGGTGATAAACGATATCTTCTCTTGATCATCCAAAGCTAAAGGTATCTAATAGTACCCTTGAAAGGCATCTAGGAAGCTCATCTGAGGATGGCTCACAGTGGTATCCACCAACTAGTCTATTCGAGGCATGAGAAAAGGGTCTTTGGGGCAAGCTTTATTCAGATATGTGAAGTCTACACATACCCGCTACTTCTCATTCTTCTTCTTCTTCTTCACTACCACTGTATTGGCCAACCACTCAGGATAGAAAACTTCCTTAATAGCCCTAGCCTGTTTAAGCTTGTTCATCTCTTCTTTGACAGCATCAAAATGCTCCTTAGATGAGTGCCGAGGTAGTTGCTTCCTAGGAAGGACAATTGGGTTAAGATTCAGATGATGGCAAATGAAGTCTAGATTGACCCCAAGAGCTTCATAGGCATTCCATGTGAACACATTAATATTCCTCCTTAGAAACGCTAAAAATTCTTCCTTCTCTTGAGGAGGCAACTGAGTTCCAACTTGAAAAACTTCTTCGGATCACCATCTATGGAAATTTCCTCCAACCTCTCACACTTTGCCTCTTTTGACACTGCATCTGTAGATAGGACCGAAATCCTTGATCGCTATGAGCCCCTCTTAGCAGAGGTCGAGGACTCAACTTTAGGTTGATGCATAATTGCAGCCACGAAGTACTGCCTAGCCATGGATTGACTCTCCACAAGCTCTTCAATTTGGTCCCCTAAGGGATATTTCACCTTCAAGAGCGGAGTTGAAGAAATGGCCCCTAGGGCATGGAGTCAGGGCCTTGCCACAATGGCAGTGTAGGGGGAATAAGCATCCACCACAATGAAGTCTACCTCTACCACCTTTGAACCTGCCTGCATAAGCAATCTAATCTGACCCATTGGGATGACAACTTTCCCATCAAAACTTATCGAAGGTGAATCATAGGCTGTCAGATCCTTAGGCTTCAAGTTCAGCCCTCTTTACAAGTCAGGGTACATAATCTCTACACCACTGCCCTGGTCTACCAAAACCTTCTTCACATCATATCCTCCTATCCTAAGGGTGATCACTAAAGCATCATCGTGTGGCTGTATGGTTCCAATCTTGTCCTCGATCGAAAAACTCAACACCAATTGGATCTCCACTCTAGCCCTTTTTGGCTCAGAATTAGAGTTCTCGACGAGTAGCCGAGCTACAGACATCACCTTGGAAGGACGAGAACTAGTTCTCTCAAGAGCAGTAAAGATGACATTAATTGTGCCCAAAGAGGGCCTTGAAGTATGGCTCATTCTTGATCTTCTCCAGGACTTGATGTATTGGCTCTCAGAATACCGTGTTTACCACCTGAGAAGCCGTAGACCTAGATTGCTTAGCAAAATCCCTTTGGGGCCTACTATTATTGTATTTGTCCAACCTAAAATCCCTCATGGCCTGAGGAATAACCTTAGCCTTTCCCTTCCTTTGCTGCTGGTCTTCCTCAACCCGCTTGTATTCGTCTATACGGTCCATAAGTCGATGCACACTCTTTACTAGCTTCTTGGTCAAGGACTTTCTCAAATCATGCTCGGTAGGCAGGCCGACCTTGAAAGTCCTTATAGCCACATCATTAAAGTCCCCATCGATCTCATTAAATATCTCTTAGTATTTGTCCGAGTACGTTTTTAAGGACTCCCCCTCTCTCATGGACATGGATAACAAGGAATCTAAAGGCCAAGGAATCCTACTGCATGTAATAAAGTGAGATCCAAATGCCTAAGTGAGTTCCTTAAAGGAATTAATGGAACTTGCCCCTAAGCCATTAAACCACCTCATAGCCATATGACCTAAACTGGAAGGGAACACCTTGCACATCAAGGCCTCATTCTTGAAGTGCACAACCATTCTCTGGTTGAAATGGCTCACATGTTCCACAGGGTTTGTTCGACCATTTTACATGGTGAACGTGAGCTAAGTGAACCATCGAGGAAGTTTCCCTCCCTCAATTTTATGCATGAAAGGTGATCTAGAAATTTGGTTGAGCACTCTGCTCATCGCATCATTTTCCAAGCCTTTGGAAGATGAGTTCCTGTTTCTGCGCTTATGGTAGCAGTCGTCATCATATGAGAAGGACTCACTAGGGGGAGTCCTCGATCTGGGCCTATAACTGCCATCTCCTTCCTCTCTGGAAGAAGAAACAAACATTGACGGCGTTTTCCTTCGTCGTTCATGGCGCAACTTCCTCCGCAGATGATCAATCTCCAAGTCCATGTTTCTAGCATTCTCTTCATGAGAGCTTACGTCCTGTCCTTTCGACCACTATTGAACTATTAGCTACTCAAAGGCATGTAGAAATTCTTAAACCTATTATATCAAGTAAAGCAAATGGAGTAAGGCCTGACCACTCTAATCCAACTTGGCTGACACCCTGAGATTGACTCCTAGTATGGGTAGTGTGCACACTTCCCTCTCGGTCCTTTCTTTGTTCAAGATCATGGAAGTGATCTTGATGTTGAGATCCCAGAGATTCTGCCTAGTTCAGACTTGAACCTACCATTATTGAATGTTAGACTCACTATAACACCAGAAATTTCCCACAAACCGCACCAATTGTAAGGTCACAATTTGAGTCCCTAGCCCAAAGGATGAATGAACTTAGGCCTAAAAAACCCAATACAATGAACTTGTAGAGAGTGGGTTGGAAAGCTGGTTTTAATGAATCAAATAACAAGTAAAGTGGATTCAAATGACAAGAAAATGAAAATAGACTGATTTAATCTAAAGTAAATCGTCCTCGGCATAGTTCGAGGAGATTAGTTCTTATATATTTCTTTAAAGTTTGATTACAAGTTTAACTCTTGATTGCTATAGTGTTTTTCTCTCAATCTCTCGATCCTTTTCTCTCAGGACATCTCTTCTATTTTATACTATCTTCCCCTTTCATCTCCACCTTCCACGTGCAAATCAGATTGTTGGTGTTGATCCTTGTCACATCAGCACCTTCCTGAAATCTTTGGGTAGTAGTTGTAAGGTTGGAAGTTACTGTTCAGGTATCACTTCTTCATTAGTGCAGTCAGAGAGTTNTCTGTTTCTGCGCTTATGGTAGCAGTCGTCATCATATGAGAAGGACTCACTAGGGGGAGTCCTCGATCTGGGCCTATAACTGCCATCTCCTTCCTCTCTGGAAGAAGAAACAAACATTGACGGCGTTTTCCTTCGTCGTTCATGGCGCAACTTCCTCCGCAGATGATCAATCTCCAAGTCCATGTTTCTAGCATTCTCTTCATGAGAGCTTACGTCCTGTCCTTTCGACCACTATTGAACTATTAGCTACTCAAAGGCATGTAGAAATTCTTAAACCTATTATATCAAGTAAAGCAAATGGAGTAAGGCCTGACCACTCTAATCCAACTTGGCTGACACCCTGAGATTGACTCCTAGTATGGGTAGTGTGCACACTTCCCTCTCGGTCCTTTCTTTGTTCAAGATCATGGAAGTGATCTTGATGTTGAGATCCCAGAGATTCTGCCTAGTTCAGACTTGAACCTACCATTATTGAATGTTAGACTCACTATAACACCAGAAATTTCCCACAAACCGCACCAATTGTAAGGTCACAATTTGAGTCCCTAGCCCAAAGGATGAATGAACTTAGGCCTAAAAAACCCAATACAATGAACTTGTAGAGAGTGGGTTGGAAAGCTGGTTTTAATGAATCAAATAACAAGTAAAGTGGATTCAAATGACAAGAAAATGAAAATAGACTGATTTAATCTAAAGTAAATCGTCCTCGGCATAGTTCGAGGAGATTAGTTCTTATATATTTCTTTAAAGTTTGATTACAAGTTTAACTCTTGATTGCTATAGTGTTTTTCTCTCAATCTCTCGATCCTTTTCTCTCAGGACATCTCTTCTATTTTATACTATCTTCCCCTTTCATCTCCACCTTCCACGTGCAAATCAGATTGTTGGTGTTGATCCTTGTCACATCAGCACCTTCCTGAAATCTTTGGGTAGTAGTTGTAAGGTTGGAAGTTACTGTTCAGGTATCACTTCTTCATTAGTGCAGTCAGAGAGTTTACTGCAGAGCATTTAATACAGTGGTAGCAGCTTTCCCTTTAGATATTTCATAGTCTCCCTATATCCTGTTCCTTCTTTGATAATTATCTTCATCAGTGAAATTGTCTGAAATGTTGCTCTTGATGTCAGACCGTACCTTCTGACCTTAGCTTTGCTTAGCCGAGGGGCATTCCCCCTCGGACCACCTTCTTGGATGACCTTGACCAGACTTCACCTCTTTACTTACCAACATGGATTCTTAGGAAGATGTTTACCCATCCTCAGACTACTTAATGTCCTCATATTGGGCTCCTGGCCCAATATATACATAGATATGTACTCTTGGGCCAATCACCCTACAGTATCTATTTATATTTTCTCTATGAATATTAACCTCTAGTATGATTTCATTGTTTTAGAATTTTTATTTCATAGAAAACATGCAATGACTGTTTGTTCTTGTTTGGTCATATGTATGATTATGTAGATGTAGGATAAATATAATATAATTGTAGTTCAGTTGTTCTTAGCTAATTAAAAAATTCAGATTTGAAAATACCTTTTTGAAATCCATTTTTTTTTTATTAAAAATTCAGATCTGAAAAATTCTTTTTCAAAACTTATTCTTTTAAAAAAAAAAAAAAAATTCAGATCTGAAAATTCCTTTTTAATCATTCTTTTTTTAATTAAAAATTCAGATCAGAAAATTCCTTTTTAAAACTCATTCTTTTTAATTAAAAAAATTAGATCTGAAAATCCTTTTCAAAATCCATTCTTTTTTTTTTTCTATAACAAAAAATCAAATCTAAAATTTTTCTTTAAAATTTATTTCCTTTTTGTTGGTCAAAAAATTAGATTTGAAACTTTTCTTTAAATTATTCTTTTTCATAATTTGGAAATTTAATCTGAAATTTTTCTTTAAAAATCATTTTTTTTATAATAAAAAATCAGATTTAATTTCTTCACATAGAAGAGCTACAGATCAAAGATTTTTGTATACTATTTAATTAATAGATTGAGAATATACATACAACATGTTACATCTTATTGTTTATGGGTACTTAAGTGATCATAAAAAGTCTAGAAGACTGGACTTAGTCCGACCAGAATAGGTACCTAACGCCTTCCCATTATGTAACCTTGCCCTTGAACATTAGAGTCTTAGGTTGGTAGAACTAGTGCTTTATTTTGTTTTGGTAGATTATATCTAGAACCAAAGTTTTGTAATTATTGTATAGATTGTATTTAGGACCAAAGCCTTGTAAAGATATTCTACCAAATTGTATTTGTATATTCAATTAATGAAACTTGAGGAATTTCAAATATGTAAATTGTACATCATAGTTTTTTTAGTTTTTCTTATGTTTTTTTTGTAATAAAAAATAAGTAGCGACTCCATACAATCCCAAAAAGAGAGGTGTCAATGCCTATCTCTTTTGATTGAGAGCACCAAAAAGTTCCAATCTCTCACATACCCATTTGAAAATCCAACTTGATTGTGAGTTTATTGGTATATTATTATGTGTGGTATGATGTATTGAGTTTTAAGTAAAAAACTAATGTGACAAAACATAGGTTTTACACCCCATCTTTAACAAATCAGACTTAAAAAAAAAAAAAATTCTAAGATAAATGAAATGTAAGTCATAAATAAAATTAAATTATAATACTGGTTCATTTAAGTCAAAACAATCTTTTGGAGCAAAGTAGTGAGCCTCAATTGCAATTACACTCTTATCCATTGGTGTTATAATATACATGTTTTAAAAATAAAAATTAACATCATATTGATTTTGGTGCTATATTAAACAAAACAAGAGTTTAAAAAATTAACATCATATTCTATGGTAAATGAAATGTAAATCACCAATAAAATATAATTATAATGCCTTTTTGAAGTGGTTCATTTAAGTAAAAACAATCTTTTGGAGTAAAAATAGTGAGTCTCATTTGCAACTACATTCTCATCCATAAGTGCTATAATGTATTAAAAATAAAAATTAACTTCATATTAATTTTAACATATCTTTTGAAAATAAATAGGAATCAAATAAAATACAATAGTTTAATAATTTCTCAATCCTTCATTGACATTTCATCTCTTCTTCTTTTTGATAATGGTAAATTGAAAGAAAGTGTATAATAAAATATTGGTAAAATAAGATTCGGTGGGAAATAAAAAGTGAAATGAAGGGAAATCATAAATGTGTTAAGAGGACAATTTTGTACAAAGAGTAACATTTTATTATTTCAATAGTTCAGGTTTTTTCGCCTCTCTCATTCATTTATATCAATTTTTTATTAGTTGGACCCCCACAATAATTCAACCGCATAGCACTCAGTAACATTTGCCTTTTATTTTTGAAGGGCAAGTATAATTATGCTAAATTGCATGGTTTTAAAAACTGAACCGGACCGGCCGGTCCGATCAATTCAACTGGAAACCAGCCACTAATCCAATTCAATTATGGCTAAAAACCGAAAAGAGGCAAAAACCGAGAATAACCGAGAACCAGCCGATTTAACCATAATAACCGGTAAGGTTGAACCGGTTATTGGCCGGTTGGGTTGAAAAACGAATGGCATCATTTTTGAACCAAAACTACGTTGCTTTGGGCAAAACCTAAAAACTCTAACCCTAAAAACATCTCTTTCCTCTTAGTCTCACACTTTCCCTCACCTCACTGCCTCATGCCTCTCTCAGCCTCTCTCAAAGACTTAAGGCTTGTTTGGATGCTTTTTTTTCATCACTTATCACTCATCACTCATCACTTTAAAATACCCTACTCGTTTGGCACCATCATTCATTTGCCATCACTCAATATTTTTCACACTATTTGTGGGCCCCATACTTGTCACTTGGTGTAGCTTTCCCCCCCCCCCAATACCCAAACTCACCGAACCAAAAAAAAAAAAAAGCAAAAAAAAGAAAAAGAAAAAAAAAAAGAAACCTAGAAAGTTGAACCCAAAGAAAGAAGAAGGGGAAAAAAAAAAAAAAAACCAAGAAACCCGAACCCAGTGAAAGAAGAAGAATAAAAAAAAAAAAAAAAAAAAGAAGAAAGAAAGAACTGAAGACCGAAAATTAGAGGTGATGAAGAACCAAAAAAAAAAAAAAAAGAACCTAGAAACTCGAACCCAGTGAAAGAAAAGGGAAAAAAAAAAAAACCCAAGAAAATCGAACCCAGTGAAAGAAGAAGAAAAAAAGAAAAAGAAAAAGAAAAAGAAAGAAAGAGCTAAAGACTGAAAATTAGAGGTGATGAAGAACCAAAAAAAAAGAAAAGAAGGAAGAATGAATTGACCAAACCCAGGAGAAGAAAGAAAAGTGGCGAAGAAAAGGAAAAAAAAAGGTCAAAAGGTGTGGCTGACCTGACTAGTGGGTCCCTTCATATGTGTTTAATTACAAAAATGCCATTAAAAACAGAGTTTGGAAACTGAAAACAGCTAAAATATGTTTTCAGTTTCCATAACTCATAACTCAAAAATCAAAGAATTGAGTGATGGAACCAAAAAACTGGAAAAAGAGTTATGTGGTGCCAAACAGACTTCTCAGCTATGGGTCCCACCATTTTTGAGTTATAAGTTATGGAAATAGATTTATGAGTTATGGAAATCACTCATCCAAATAGCCTATTAGACTTTCACTCTCACTCATAATTTTTTTCTTCTTCTCAGACTCAGTGCCTCTGCCTCACGCTCACGGTCCTGCCTCTACCTCTACCTCTACCTCACCCTCACAACCCTCACACCTCAAACTGTCTCTTTCACTCGCTGCTGCACTCTCAATTTTTTCTTCTTCTCTATGCTTTGGACTTTGTGGCCGAGGCTTTGCCTCTTGCTCTCTGCTTCTCATCTTTTCTCTCAGCTTCATCAAGTAAGTAAACAGAACTGGCTCTCTGCGTCTCATCATTTTATTGAATCTCTTTGACTCTCAATAGAATCTCTTTCTTTCTTTTCTTGTTTTTATTTTATTTTTTATTTGATCTCTCTGACTCTCTCAGTCTCTATATCTCATTGTTTGCATTTCTCCGTTCTTGTTTTTTGCCTTCAATTTTTCATTCAGTTCAATCCACTACTCGTTGATAACTTCTATCATCAATTATTCTTTCAATTATTAGTATTTAATTAATTATAAAGCATTATAGTTTAAGCATAGCATTTTAGTTTACATGTGTGCCTGTGTGTGTTCATAGTTGGTGGTTTTGTTTATATACACTGATATTGTTTGTAAATTATTTATTTGTGATTTTGTGTATGTTGTGTTTGTTTGTATACACTGGTGGATTTATGTTGTGTGTTGTGGATTTACAGAGCATTATTGTTTGTAAATTATAGTTTACAGAGTATTTTTTGTGTACGTTGTGTTGATGGATTTATTTGTTGATAAAATGGTTGCTGTTAGTCTGAAATTGTTGAGTGGAATAGAGTCCACCTTTGTATTGTCTAATGAACATGCTTCTACAATTGGGTCTAATGCTAATACTTCATCTGTGAGAGTGAAATGTGATCCCACATAGGATCATATAACTAAAGAGTTGAAAGATGGAAAAAGTAGTCATAGATGCATACATTGTGGGAAAGTTTATAAAGGAGGGGGCATCAATAGGATGAAAAGACATCTAGTTGGAATTAAAGGTGATGTGGTAGCATGTAGAGGTGTACTTTATGATGCTAGGTTTCTGATGGCAGAAAATTTGAAGGAAATTTATAAGTCTAAAGAACAAGCAAAATAGTATCAAGAAGCATCTAATTATTCGCCATTAGAGGAATCACCAGAATTTGAAGATGTCCAAGAAGTTATTTCTAGTGGTAGGAGCAGGAGTTTAGGTAGGGGAAATAGAAGTGGTCCTAGTAGTTTGCCACCAAGGTCCAATCTTGGCAAGAGAAAGGCTGGTGACATTGGTAATTACTTCGCTCTTAGAACAACACTAGGAGCTCAACCTTCTACCAAAAGTGAGTTCACTTGCAAAGAAAAGAAGAGGAGGGTTGATATGGTTGTAGCAAGTGGATGCATGATGCTTTCATTCCAATTAATGCTGCAAATTCTAGTTGTTATCAACCAATGTTGAATGCTATAGCTACTTATGGTCTTGGATATAGAGACCCAAATTATCATGCCCTTCGAGTGCCTTTGTTGAGAGAAGCAAAAAGAGAAGTCCAGTTGATTGTTGATTCTCATCATTCGTATTGGGTTGACACTGGTTGTACAATAATAGCTGATGGGTGGACTGATACTAGGCATAGAACATTGATTAATTTCCTTATCTATTGTCCTAAATGAATTATTTTTTTATGTTCTGTTGATGCTTTTGACTTGGTTAAGGATGCTATTGTTTTGAGTAACTTGTTTGATGAAATTGTTATTTGGGTTGGTATTGCAAATATAGTACATTTAGTTAATAACAATGTTGCAAATTATGTAGCCGTTCGAAGAATTTTGTGTGTAAAATATAGGAACATTAGTTGGTCACCTTGTGCAGCACATTGTTTGAACCTAATTTTAAAGAATATGAGGAAGATGGATCATATAGATAAACTTGCAAAGCATGTATCCAAGATCACAGTTTTCATCTATAACCATGTGGCTTCGCAAGCTTGGTTAAGGACTATAAAAAATTGGACAGAAATTGTGCATCCAGGGCCAACTAGATTTGCTACTAGTTTCATTGCTTTAGGGAGCCTTAAGGAACATAAACATAACTTATAGGCATTGGTGACTAGCAAATATTATGTTGAATCAAGATATGAAAAAGATAAGAAAGCAAAAGCAGTGTTGAAAATCATTCTTGAAAACGAGTTTTGAAATAATTGTCATGTAATTGTGCATATTGTGTCACCACTGATTCGTTTATTACGCATTGTTGATTCTAATGAAAAACTAGCTATGAGATTTGTTTATGATGGCATGTATAGAGCAATTGATGGAATAAAAAAAAAAAAATTTCAAGGACAAGAAGAGATTATGGGAGCCTTATGTTAATATTATCAAGGATCGTTGGTATACTCAATTCTATAGAGATATTCATGCTGTAACTTATTGGTTGAATCTTGCATTCCAATATGACCCATCCATTCTTAATAAGAGGCTAGAGACACAATTTGTTGTGATAGATGTTATTGAACCAAAAGTCTTAAGTGGCCAAATCAAGTTGGTGGAGGAATTAAAGCTATTTCGAGAGTGTGAACAAACTTTTGAAACTCAACTTGCTCAAGAATTAGCCAAGACATCTCAACCGGGTAAGATATTGTTTACTTTATCTAATAATAAAATGAAAATATGTTTTAAAGAGTTTAGCTCTTTTAAATTTTTTGGTATAAGTATAGCTATGTTTATTGATTCATTGTATCTTTGTCATGTGTTGTATATGGAACTTAGATGAGTGGTGGACGTTGTTTGGATCTTGTGCTCCAAATTTACAAAAGTTTGCAATTTGGATCTTTAGCCAAACTATTGTCTCTTCAGGATGTGAGTGGAATTGGAGCGTTTTTGAACAAATACATACCAAAAGAAGAAGTAAATTGGAGTATCAACGACTTAATAATCATGTGTATGTTCATTATAACTACCGATTGATAGAAAGGTATGTAATCTTTTTCTTTTTTTTGGTTTTTTAATTTCGTTTTGCTTTATCTATTTGTGCTCTGAATCTAGAAAGGAATACTAGGTTTCTGGGTTTTTTTGTTATTCCATTGATTTTGCTTTTTGCTGGGAAATATGAGTTTCATTTTCTTTTCATATAACATTGGATGCATGGATAATGGCAATCACTTTTTGAAGTTGTACAACTATGTAACTACATACTTTTTTTACTAATTATTCATATCTAATTTTCCTTTCAAGCTATACAAATTTTCTTTTTATATAACATTTGGTTACTAATTATTCATATATTCATCTTATGATATAGAGTCAAAAGGAAGAAGTTCAATTTTGATTCTATTGATTACGTAAGTATCGATAAAACTGAATTTTGGGTAATGGAAGATGAGGAACCTCCACTTCTTAATCATGAGGAGTTAGAGAATGCATTATGTGAAGAGGGAGTCTATCCAATTGAAGAAGGGTCTTCTAGCCATGTATAAGGAGGTTAGGTTATAACAAAAAAATTTAAATTCTTTGCTTAGTTCCATATTTTAATTAGACTATTTATGATTTATGAGAAATGATTATTAGAATCTGTAAAATTGTAATTTACAACTATGTGTTTTGTTGGCTTTTATTTTGTGTAAAATTTGATTGTAATTTCATTCAATCTTTTGTACCATGTATTTAATGTGAGATTTGATTGTAAAGGTTGTGTGATAGAGAGAGAGTGTAAAGACTCAAGCAATTGAAGACTGAGGAGTTCTTATGGGTAGCTTGTGACTAAGCATCCTGTGAAGTGATCCATGTGCCCTGCACATAACTGGAATGCGAAGAGTCAGGACAGATGGCAACAGCTATGTTATGCGAGTAGCTCGCGGGTAAGGCCTTCCCGCTAGACACTCGCAAGATATTCTGTTTTGCCAAGCTGTACTATCTGATACACATTTTCTATACCCACACTATATATACCCACATTACCCACAAATGTTGAGGAGTGCTTCTAAGGGAAAACCCTAGCCAAACACCTTGAGAGCTAGAGATTGTTATACCAACAATCCTCTACACATTTGCTCGTGGAATTTCCTCAACTCCTACATTTCCATTTCCATACCATTGAAAGGTTGATAACCCAAATGCTTACCACACTCTTTTAGAGTGTCAAGTAAGGTTTTGGTATTGCTAGGAAGCATTGAAAGAAGCCAGGATGGCAGATGCAACATGGAGCTTGTTGCAGGATCTGGAGAGCTAGATAAGACATGGTTCCGAGAAGCTTTGTTGGAGTAGGAGCTTGGAGGGCTTAGGTATATCGGGTAAATTAGGCTTGAAGAGTCTCTTGCTAACTCATGTATCCCAACTAATTTTCTAGTGGATCAATTATCGCTTGGAGGGTGGCGGAGAGGATTTTTGCCGAGTTCTTCAGTTTGCTCTTCGATAGCACATCGGTGTGTTATCTTATGTTTGCAACTTTCTTCCTTACTCTTTTACATTCCATTTTACTGCTGTGTTGTTTAGTTTATGGATTAGAGTAGCTTGTTTTTTTATCTGCTTGCATTTACACTATTCCACACTTAGTTTTAAGTTAGTGTAAAATCAATTAAGCTGTAACTTTAATTTGAGGGTCTAAACAGATTTTGTGTTTACAACACATTTTCGAGCTTTCAATTGGTATCAGAGCAGGTGCACTAGCTGTGGTTTAATTACCTTAGTGCGATCCTTGACCTCGTTTGAGATGGACCAGTCTCAATCTTTAAATGTTCCACCATATTTTGATGGTAGTAACTATGCCTTTTGGAAAGTCCAAATGAGGGCATTCTTGTGTTCAATTGATGATACTGTTTGGGATGCGGCAGAAGTAGGATGGACTAGGTCGGAGGCTGCTAAATCCACTTGGGATAAAGTAGCACTTGCGGCAGCTAATGCTAACAGGAAAGCTTTAAATGCAATTTTTTGTGGTGTTTCTCCAAATGAGTTTCACAAGATTTCTCACATAACAGTTGCCAAGGAAGCTTGGGAGATATTGGAGACCACCTATGAAGGCACGAAGAAGGTGAAGGATACTAAGCTGCAAATGCTAACCATTCGATTTGAAGAGCTGAAAATGAGTGAAGACGAGTCATTCGACTCATTCTATAGCAAGATGAATGAGGTGGTTATTGGCAAGTTCAACTTGGTTGAGAAGATGAAGGACTCAAAGATAGTGAGGAAAATCCTTTGATCATTGACAGAGAGCTTCTGAGTAAAAGTCATAGCTATAGAGGAAAGTAAAGATTTGGATAAGATCAAAATCCAAGAGCTCATTGGATCTCTCTAAACATATGAGCTGAGACTGCCTTATCATAAGTCGAGTAAATCACTTGCACTTAAAACCATCACCAAAAGAATGGATGATTCCTCCAAAGAAGATGGAGTGGAAAATGAGGTAGCATTTCTTTCAAAGGACTTCCGAAAATTTCTGAAGATGAAGAACAATGGGAAACCATTTAGCAAATGGAAGTTTTCATCCTCCAAAGGTGATAGAAAGGAGTTTAAGAAGAAAGATGAGAAGGACTCTTAATCTCCTCAAGGCATTGTGTGTTATGAATGCAATAGCCATGGACATCTCAAGAAGGAGTGTCCCAAATATCTAAGAGGGAAGGGCAAGACATATGCCACAACACTTAGTGATTTGGATTCTTCCAATTTAGATTCAGAAGAGAGCTATGATGGAGAAGGGAATTACTCCGCTTTTATGACTATTGCTCATGTTAAGTCCTCGGAGGACCTTGAGTTTGCTAGTGGAAGAGCTCGGTAAACATAGTGAAGTGGAGTCAATGGGAGTAGTAGAAGAATTTGATGCTGAAGAAGATGAAAGTGCAGTGGGACTTCAAGAAAACTACAATTCCCTACTTAAGAAGTTAGGAGAATATACAAGGGTGGCCAAAGCAGCCATTAAAAAGATGAAGAAGGCAGAGGAGGACTATAGAAGTCTCTTAGTGCGATATAAGGAGGCCAAATGTGAAATAAAGACGTTGAATGGAGAGCTGACTGAAGCCTACTCAAAAATAAAATTCCTTGAGCTTAAGGTGGTTTAAGCCAATGCAAAAGTAGAGCGAGTCTCCTCCAAAAAGCTTAATGAAGTCCTCTCTCATCAAAAACATTTCACCTACAAAACCAAATTGGGGAAAGTAGTTCAGTTGTCAATGTAACCAAGGAAGTGAAGTTTGTGAAAGCCAAGGAGCCAATTGTAGCTACCACAAAGGCTGAGAAAGTAAAGCTGGAGAAGAATAGAAATGTGGCTAACTAACAAGTGTTGAATAAGCCTTGTAACCAATTAGTGGTTAGGTCTGAAGCCAAAGGGAAATCACTTCCAAAATCACAAAGACGTTCTAGAATTCAACATTTTCATCATCACTATGGACTTCAAAGACACACCAGACCAAATTGTCATAAGCTGAGGGCATTGAAGAATGTAAGTGATCAGAGGTCAAGAGGGCCAAGAAATGACAAACAGAATTGGACTGTTGAGCAATCAAAAGTTCGGGATGGTGATTCCAGTGTGATGGATGTGATGAAAATGATTGATGAATTCACCACTTGTTTGACAAGCTTCTCCAAAAGGTTTGAAGGCCACAATACTCGTACCTAATCCTATAGGGATAGCACCCAAAACCCACGTGCCGTGTGGGTGAAGAGGGGTACTCATACATAAGCATTACAACATGCCCATGCATTAATACTTCCGATGTTTAGGGGCATATGTTCATACATTACGACATGCATAATTCACTTTAAGTCAATTGCTTTTGGTTTATAACATGTTTCTTTTACTTGTTTTGGTTTGTACCTATTTTTGTTGATCTTACTTTATTTGGTTTGTTTTTTAGTGTGTTCAAAAAATTCAAAAACCCATAAAAATTGAAAAATTTTCAAAAAGTTTGATCACTTGTGTTGTCTATATTACATGTGAGTTTGGCCTAGTACTTTCGTACTAATGGCATAGTGCATTTACGAGTTTAGCTTGTTATGTATGTACATATATCTATGTGGAAGAAATCTTGAAAACTATGTGGAAGAAATCTTGAAAACTATGTGTGATTGTTGTAAATAGATTTTCAAGCGTGTCATGAATGATTGGTCAATAGTTTTAATGGTCTTGATACTTGCATAGACTTGTGTCTATATCTCTTCCCACTTTATTTTTATTTTATTTATTTATTTTTTTTGTTTTTGCAATAGAGCTCACCAAATGTAAATCTCAAAATGAAAAGAGATAATGAGTTGTAAAAGTCTGTCGTACATATTAGTATTTGACTAGGAAAAAGG
This sequence comes from Quercus suber, assembly GCF_002906115.3. NCBI lineage: Eukaryota > Viridiplantae > Streptophyta > Magnoliopsida > Fagales > Fagaceae > Quercus > Quercus suber. The sequence goes on along the minus strand of NW_027069515.1, from coordinate 431,500 downwards.
GAAAGCGACTTTTAAATTGAAATATATGGTGCTAAAAAAACTAAAGGCTAATTCTCAATGTTGAAATATCAAAAATTTCAAGCACCGATCTCAAAAAGAGATGTATTATCCAAAATGAATCAAATGTTATGATTTATGCAAAAGCCAAATAAAAAGCTTCTAAGATTTGTAATCATTTTGTGGGAGGTCATATATGCTTATTTCTATAATAGAGATAGTCCACTTGACTTAGTATCAGTTGTGTATGACTTGATTGAATTGATCATTGAAGCTTCACTCCAGTCTAAGGACTATTTCCCACTTGATACTCACCCACAACACACAAGACTTTATTCAATTAATGCTTATCTCATTTGTGTGATTGTACATGTTCAAATGTGATGTGTATGCTCAAGTACTTGCTGATCAAATCCAAAAAGATTTTTGAGTGTTTTATATGTTTTTGAAAGTGATTTTATACTTTCGTGTCTTTAGTTTTTGTTCAAAATGCATTTTTGTGTTTTTCTCCAAAAACTGGTTCAGAGGTTGTTTCATGAGAAGCTTGCGATTTAAAGCTTCCCACGAAATGTGCTTAAGGGAAATTAAAAAGTCACATTTTCACATAGAGTCTCTCGCTACTATCTCGCGTGTATTTCGTAACTAAACACTTCTCGCGAAACGTTTTTGGGCAAAAACTAGAAAATTTTCAATTCATACAGAGGCTATCGCGACTGTCTCGCTACTTATTCGCGACTAAAAGCTTCTCGTGAAAGCTTTTGTGCTTTAGTGGCCATTCTAGCGACTGTTTCGCTACTGTCTAACCCGCGAAAAATGCGTGTTTCCAGTTTTTATGTAGTAGATGTGACAGTTTTTCAAAACATCTTTATTTCCCTCGCATTGCCTTTCTTTGAACCCCTTTTAAACCAAAATCATTTTTCACTCAAACTCCATCATTTTCAAGCAAAAATCTCTGCACAATCACTTCAAGGTATGTTTTTCTAAACATTTTTTTTTTCATTTTTTCTTAAATTCTACAGATTTTAGCTTAGGGTTTTAAAAATTGGGGATTTTTCGAAAATGGGTTGGGTTTCTCAATTTTGTGATTTTTTTTTTTCAATACTTTGATTGGGCTGAGTCCCATGTGATCTTTGTGCATTTGTGTTGGCCCTATGTGGCAAATTTAGCATGTATTGAGGCATGTTTTCACCATGTTCATGCATTGTTCATCGTTAGTGCATTGTTGCATGTTAGGTATTTGACAGAATGTCCTAGTGACATTTCTTATGTTGAATTGGACTTAACTGAGTTCCAATACTTCGGTTTCCTTTTGATTGATCATGTTTACCATGTTTTGGTCAGTATTTGTGTGTTTTACACACTTTGCCCATTTTATGCCTCAATGCCATGCCATGCACACACTATGCACACACTAGGCCCCTATGGGCACACTTCATGCATCTCATGCTACACACACATGCATAGTTACTTAGTTTCATGTATTGTGTTTATGTTTACATGTTTGATTTGTTTTGAGTTTGTTATGCTCATTTTAGGTTGTTTTACCTTTTATTTGGACTAACTTGAATCTAATCAAGTTTTGTGTTTTGTTTTGTGTTTGTGCACATGTTTCTTTTCTGTGTTCTGTCCTCAAGTTTTGTGTTCTGTCCTCAAGTTTTGTGCTTGTGTTTGTGTTCATTTGTGCAGATGTCTCCTACTAAGCATGCAGCTACTAAGAGATCATCCTCTAAATGTGAATGCACTGATTCTGATAACTTCAAGTCTGCTGAGGCTGATATGAAGTATAATGACTGTTATAAGGATAAAAAAATCATCATGGAAAGGGTCGTACAAATGGAATCACTTGAGGACACTTTCATACCTGAAGTGTTCAAGGATAGGACATGGACAAAGCTCTTGAATCCGATTGGACTTGTGTACTCGGAGATTATCAAAGAGGTTTTCTCCAATGCTAGTGTTGAGGGAGATAATATAAACTGCTGGGTAAGGCACAAAGAGTTTGTCATCACTAGGGACAGCATTCAGGAGTTCTTAGAAGTTCATCCTCCCTCACAGCCAATTACAGTGTAATATGAGGATTGTTTGGGCTCTACTCAAGAGATGGTGAAGATACTTGGTGGTACTCCTAAGAAAACCTCTATGAACACAATCCCATTTAGTCCAGAAATGAGGACTCTAGCCTATGTGATGATCCATAATCTGTATCCAGTCACCAACTTGACTACGTTGTTTGCTCCAAGGACAAAATTTTTGTACGATCTCTTTACTCACAAGGAGATTGATATATGTGGACACATCTTCCATCTGTTGAAGAAGAGGATTGAGAAGCAAAATTCTAGAACAGTTATGCCTTTTCCCTCACTGATTATGGGCCTAATTGCGAAGACAAGGCTCAAACTCCTAAGTGGTCTAACAGTGGTTTAGAGGGACTATCCTATTGGTGCACACACAGTGACTAGGAGCACAGCTCACATCAAAGGCTCTAAAACAAGTGTGCATACGATACTACGGGATCATGTTGAGGACGAGGGTGGTGATACAAAGGAAGAGATTGATAGATTCACTTCTACCCCAGAGTCTTCAACTCAGCCATCATTTTCAACACCAGTACGAGGATTAGATAGACTTGATCACCTCCTAGCTAAAATGGACTAGATGTCTACTGTGCTTGACTCACATGTGCAGCATACCGCAGACCAATTTGCATATATTCAGGTCCAGATCACTACTTTATCCTTACAAATTGATGATTTATCTATGCTTCAATGATTAGATTCAGAGTCTGATCAATTCTAGACTCTTTGGCCATTTCGGTCAAAAAGGAGGAGAAAATTTTTGAGGGGGAGTTGAGCATAGACACAGCTTAGGCGTAGAAACTTTGGTTCATACAAGCGGTTTAGCTTTATTTATATTTTGGTTTAAATTGCTTTAGCATTTATAACTCATGGATAATTGGTTTTACTGCTTTTGTTTAAAGCTTTAATACTCTTTTCTTAATTTCAATTTATATTTAGTAGTTCTGTTTACCTTACTACTTTGTAGCATTTTTTTGGTACTTTTAAGATGTTGATAATATGTCTTAAGTACCTCACTCTTGTACCCTAGTAGGATTTTGTATCCTAGATGCAAATACTTCGTATATTTTGCATTGGTTGAGTGTTAGACATGCAATTGATCTGTAGGATTGTTCTTAATTGCATTGCGTGTCCAGATGAGCATTTACTAGCTAAATTTTCATTGTAGTCATTCTTTAATGACTGTTTTTGTTTGACCAAGATATGTTTACATGTTTTATAGTATTTACAAACTTGATCGCACTTTACTTGCTCATGTACATATCTTGCGTTCAACTTGTCATAAGCTTAATGAAAGTTTTGTTTGTGTGCAAGTGTTTCAGGTTACAGGAATATACGTGCAAGTGCTTCACAACTTCTAGATTAGGTGTGAGTGAGTTTTGCCACAGTTCTCATACTCACGTTTAAGTCTAGAGTCTGTTTTAGAGGTTTTGTCACAGAATAGCCAAAGGGGGAGATTGTAAAGTTGTAATTTACAACTATGTGTTTTGTTGGCTTTTATTCCATGCCAAATTTGATTGTAATTTCATTCAATCTTTTGTACCCTGTATTTAATGTGGGATTTGATTATAAGGGTTGTGTGATAGAGAGAGAGTGTGAAGACTCAAGCAATTGAAGACTGAGGAGTTCTTGCGGGTAGCTCACGACTAAGCATCCCGCGAAGTGAGCCATGTTCCCTAGACATGACTGGAATGCGAAGAGTCAGGATAGATGGCGACAATTGTGTTTCGCGAGTAGCTCACGGGTAAGGCCTTCCTACGAGACACTAGCGAGACATTCTGTTTTGCCAGGCTGTACTATCTGATACACACTTTCTGGATCCACACTATATATACCCACATTACCCACAAATGTTGAGGAGTGCTTCTGAGAGAAAACCCTAGCCAAACACCTTGAGTGTTAGAGATTGTTATACCCACAATCCTCTACACATTTTCTTGTGGAATTTTCTCAACTCCTACCTTTCCATTTCCATACCATTGAGAGGTTGATAGCCCAAATATTTAACATACCCTTTTAGAGTGTCAAGTGAGGTTTTGGTACTGTTGGAAAGCATTAGAAGAAGCCAAAGATGGTAGATGCAACATGGAGCTTATTGCGGGATTCAGAGAGCTAGACAAGACACGGTTTCGAGAAGCCTTGTTGGAGTAGGAACTTGGAGGGCTTAGTACATTGGGTAGATTAGGCTTTAAGGGTCTCTTGCTAACCTATGTATCCCAATTGATTGCCTAGTGGATCGATTACCACTTGGAGGGTGGCGAAGAGGTTTTTCACCGAGTTCTTCGGTTTCCTCTTCGATAACACGTCGGCGTGTTATCTTGTGTTTGCATCTTTTTTCCCTACTCTTTTACATTCCATTTTACTGCTGTGTTGTTTAGTTTATGGATTAGAGTAGCTTGTTTGTTTATCCGCTCGTATTTACACTATTCCGTACTTAGTTTAAAGTTAGTGTAAAATCAATCGAGCCGTAACTTTAATTTGGGGATCTAAACAGCTCTTGTGTTTTCAACACATTTTTAAGCTTTCAAAATCATTCTTTCATTTATTGTTCTTTGGTTTTGGAATTTGTATAGATATGGACAATGAAGTGGTTGAGGATGATGGCATTAATTTGGAATCATTTGGTGATGAACGTGATGCTCCTCCTGGACTTAGGGATAACAATCATCCTATTGAAGTTGAAGATGAAGAAAATGAGGATGAGGCTGATGATAATGATGCTAGTGGTGGTGAAGCGTTTGGTTCACATGATGATATTAATTTCAATTATCTTTATGGCAATTGAGGCTTGTGTTGTTATCAAATGAACCTTAAAACTTAGTAGTTTTTTGTTTGAACTTTTTGGTTATTTGGATGTAATGAACTTATTTATTTAATTCTTTATTTGAAACTTATTTGCTATTTGGATGTAAATGTGTAATGAACTTATTTATTTAGTTCTTTGTTTGAAACTTATTTGCTATTTGAATGTAATGAACTTATTTATTTGGTTTTGTTGAAAGTTTATTGTGTTAAGGTCCTTGAGGTTAAGGATGATTATTTTGTAATGTAATTAATTATGTTAAATTCTTTAAAAAAAATTTATATACTTACATGTTTTTTAAGTAAACATATTTATTATTATTAGTTTGTTATTTTTAGTATATTAAAAAAATATTATTTATTTATATAATTTAAAAAAATTAATTAAATTATTTATGATGTCACCAATTCGACTACCGATCGGACCAAAAAATTGATAACCAATCCCTTTTCCAGTTCTTTCTCTGCACTGGTTTTTAAAACCTTACTTAATTGTAACCAAGTACCATGGCCCTCCTGGCCGTAGAGTAGTTCCATCCTTGAAATTAGAAGTCAGAAGTTAGAAGTTAGAAGCTGCAATGGGGAACCTCTTAAAATTCTCAATGTGATAATGAGATCTAATGTATATACACTATAGTCTAGTCTGTATTATTAGGTGGATGAAAAAATCAATCCGAGACATTTATTAGATTTGCACGTATTCAATCTGGCTAGTGGTTGGTACTTGATACGTGGTAGGTGAATGCATCTGAGTCTCCCCACCAGTCCTAACCCCCACACCTCCCTGCGGATTTTCTCGTTTTCTTAAAACCCTCAACTCCAATTATTATCAATTTGACCCAGAAATAATACAGGACAGGACCCTCCCATTAATAAATTTTATCTATCTATCCCCCATGAAAAATGAACAGTACTCACAAACAAAGTCCATGGCATCAAAACGCTCACATGGGATTAGAAAGAATTTAGAACCAAGATGAGAAACCCGCGTCCATTCAACTAACTTGGCAATTCTAATTGTATGTTTTTCTGGGATGGTCTCCTCTCCCGTTTCTTTTTTGGAAAATAATTGAATATTTCGGGAGTACCATAAATATATATTCCTTCCTTTTACTTGAATTGTGGGTTTCACTATAAATTTAATTAATGGGACCCACAGTTATGTAAGAGAGTACTCAATAATTGTGGGTCCCAATTTAACAAAACTTGTTTGCTTCTAGAATTGCAGATGCATTAGACTTTGTGTTTGAATCTTGCAATGTCTTCATTGTGCCTCTCTAGAGTCATCACTATGACAGTGATGTTGTATTTGCTTTCCTTTTTGAGTGCATACCTTGGGAAATACTTTGCTGCATGAGCTACAAGATAAGCACATCATAGCAATTGGAATATTGCACTTCTCTACACAATTGCTTATCTCACATTGGCTTAAAGCTGAGTTAAGCAATTGATTACCAAATTACATAAAGATATAGCTAATACTCTATTAATTTCCAAGTTACCATAAGAAAAGGAATATTTTTGCAAGAAACTTTAAAGAAATTTCTCTCAAGACACAAGAAAGAGAACAATGGGTCATTTGGTCTCTTCAACTTGGATGCTACCAAAATTTCTCCAAAAGCTATATTATAAACAATGCCAAAAATAGATTACTTTTCATGCTTAAAACTTAGCACCACTGGTTGTAAAATTATCACACAATGCATACACGTGATGCCCTACTTCTACCAAAAATAATAAAACAATGAATAGCAATTTTAGGTAGCCAGAGGATGCTAGCAGTTTAGCTCCAGCATAAGCTTCTAAGCTGAAGGAGATGGAGCTCATGATTGTACAAAAAAAGGATCTTGTTTTGGGTATCACTCCCTCCCCTGCAATCATCCAACCTCTTATTAGTCACTTAAATGAGTAAAACTATGAGATGGTAGCATTTAAGACAGTCCAAAAATTCAATTCCATATTGATTTTTTTTATTTTTTTTATTTTTTTATGTTATGTTTTTTAAAGAGAAAATTTATGTTGTGGTATCCAGTGAGCAATAGTTTCTTGCACACACTCAATTCTAGTAATGCAAAATGAAGGAAGTCATAAGTATACTCAAATTTTTGCCACATGTACTCCACCCCTATCTTTTCATTCTCTATGGAAATCATTAATAATTTAACACAAACTAAGAAAAGAGCTCCAGCTTTAGCAAGAGATGACTTCTTTGATCAAATTTCTCCCTTTCAGAAGAATACATGATGCGAACGGTCTCCCCAATAGATTGGATGCCTATCTTAGATCTTCCCATTTCAAAAATTAAGGAAAGGAAAAAGTAAGAAATACCATGCAAGAGTGATGTTGAAGCTGTATCAAAAATTTGAGAGAGATGGATAGCGATATTACAGGATTTTAGTGGGAAGGAGATGATGGAAGGAGTTAAGGAGAGCAGTGAATGTGTTTCAGTGGGAAGTAAACAATGGAAGGAGTCAAGGAGTCTTTGTGAAATATGACGTGGCTTGATAATTGATCCTTAGATTTAGTCTTGCTAGATGTCATGCATCTATTTAAAAACTGAAGAGAACGGGAGAAAAAGAAACGAGAGAGGAACCCATCCCTTTTTTTTTCTACCCTAACAAATATTGACAACACATTTATGTGTGAGTTCCAGTTAACTCAACTGGTAAAGTCTCTAATGGTTGAATAAAAGATTTGGAGTTCAATCCCCGCCTATACCAAAAAACCGATTGGTGTCTTAGTCAGACGATAAAGAGCTATCATCAGGAGCAGACGCCATAAGTTGAAACTCTCTTTAAAAAAAAAAAATTAACACATTTATGTATATATTAATCAAAGATTAACATTATAAATAAATAATAAAACTCTAATTAAAAGTTATATAGATTCTAATGAGATTAGAATTCTTTATCAAGTAAGTTAAGGATAGAGTTCTTTATAACAAATTTTTGATCCATTAGAGTATATGGAATCCTAAATAGTTTAGGACTTCCATTTTTATTAGTGATTCTAATGAGATTAGAGTCTTTAACAAGTGCAAGGTTATAAATCGTATTGAGATCACAATAAGCTAAAGAAAAACCGGAATAACAAGTGAAAGTGTTGGATTCAAAACAACCCTTTTGTTAAGCTTATTGTAATTTGAGTAGGTACATTGTCTTGGCCTTGAGCCTTGCATTCCATGCGGAGGGTATTTACTTCATGGATTACATGATTAAACTTCTTTGTGATTATGTGAATGTTCGTTACGCTATTGTGATGTGACTTAGTTAGATCACATCGAATTTAAACAATTAAACACATCTGATGTGTAGAGTTAAATTTGTGATAAGATCGCAATTATTTCAAGACAATCCACTTGTTTTAAAATTTCTAGTGGGAGAGATTTTCAAGGGTTGAGTCTAACGGCCTCCATTGTCGGTTTTTAGTAGAATGATTAGGCACCTCGCCTTGGTGTATATGCCTTGCTCCTTACAAAGGGTGTTTAATTCATGATACTGCAGGTTAAACTTCTTAATGATGGATGAAGTGTGTTTTTACATTGAGAACAACCACGCTACCGTGGAGTTACTTGGTGACTCACATAGAATCTAAACAATGGTGTACACTAGACTAACTGTAATGTTAACCTCCCAACGAAGCTATGTCATTATTACTTAAAGGCTAAAGGAAGAGCGGCAAATTATTTTTGTATGGTAAAAGTTACCATGATAGCATTAATAATGAGAATAGTTCTTGCCTGATCATAGTGATTGCCATGACCTTGCTACCAAGGAATATTGAATGTTCAAATAGTGTATAAAACACTATGAAGGTTTAGACCCCCAATTTACAAATTGCCAATTCAAGCTTAATATCAAACAATGTATGTGCGGAAAATGAATGTAAGCTTATACCAGAATTGATAAACAATCTAAACCAAATAAAATCACATCCATAGCATAAATTAAATAGCAAAGATTAAGGGAAGAGAGATCCAAACACAAGGACAACTAAACGATGTGTTATCGAAGAGGAAACCGAAACCCTCGGTGTAAAACCTCTCCGCCGCCCTCCAAGCGGTCAATAATCCACTAAAGAATGAAGTTGGGATACATGAATAGTAGAAGACCCTCCAAGCCTAATTTACCCAGTGTACCTAAGCCCTCCAAGCTTCTTGCTCCAACGAGGTTGCACTGAACCTTTGTCTTCTTTAGCTTACCGGATTCCGCTATAGCCCATAACATCAACCAATAACCATTGGTCCCTTCCTAATTGCTTTCCAAAGCACCAAATAGCCTTCTCACAGATATGGGTATGGTGAGAAAAGGATTTGGGTAAGAACCTCTCAAGGATGTAACAATGGAGAGGGTGAGAGTAGAGGAATTTGAAGATTCTCTATATAAAGATTGTGGATGAATCAATCTTGTTTTTCTCTAGGATTTCTCTCTCAAAATTCTCTTTGGAAGCTCTCTACATTTCGTGGGTATAAGGGTCTATATATAGTGGTGGGTGTTTGGAATGCAAAGAGTCATTCTTCCCAAACAGGGTTGGCTGGCGGCTTGGCTTTGCAACTTGACTGAGCTGCGAGTTCAAGCCGCGAGATAACTGAATGGCCAATCTAGACTTTTGTCCTGTAGTGCTCCAGCTGGCATGACGCTTCAGCTTCTCCGCATGCTCGGCACATGAGCATCTCTTGGCGGCTTGCAAGCCGCGAGCTACCCGCAATATCCAGCCGCGAGTCCCTGCTTCACTGTACAATCTTGAGCATTTCTTCACACTCTCTCACACACTATCCTTACATGAATCCTACCTAAATACAGGGTTTCTAAATGCTAAATTACAAGCAAATTTGGCACAGAATAAATCCAACAGAATGGTTGATTAAATTCAACCTTACAAATATTAATTGCGGGATTGGGTTGTCATTGCACCTAATGTAATATGGTTTTAGGGTTCCATATTATTTGGTTTTGGATGAAAAATATAATGTCCTTGTAATTATGTTTATAGTCTCAAATTAAAGTTGTCTTAAATTTTTGTTTTCTAGCTACTATTTTAATTAAATCACATTGACTAAGACATAATTTTGGACATTGTGCTTAAAGGAGCTAAAGTACATAAATATGTTTCGATTCAGCATTTTCATAATTTCCTATACATGATGCATTGTTGGAAAATAGCATATGATGTGATCATAGTCTCATTGAGATGCTAACATGTTACATTAGCTTCTATCTCAACTGTGCTACAACATGAAATGCAAAAGTTAGCACTAGATTTAGACATTATATTAAGTCTTTATAAGATGTTTGGTATGACTCATATTGAGTGCTAAGAAAGGCTTAAGGAGTTTCAATTCTATGCCATGTTATGAAAATATTTTCATCTTTAAAAGAATTGGAATTCTTGGATGTAGAGATTAATTGTTAATCTCATATGGATAAGATCCACAAGTTCGTCTTAGAATCATGTTAGAATCATTTGATTAATTTAAATTGTTTGAAAATAAATAAATTCTTTTTATTTTATTTGAGTTGATGAGTGAGTTCTACACAATGGAAGATATCCTAAAAGCTAAGGCTAGGATCAATATGACTTAATTCAAATTCTAAGCCTTAATCGAAAGGTAAGGGTAAGAAGAGAATAATGATACCAAACAGTTGGACAATCTAGTTGTCCTAAGAGTTGCCAAAAAGGAAATTAGACTCAAAAGCATTACCTAAAGGAAAAATGTTTCCACTATGGTAAAGCTAAGCATTGTCTATAATTGTAATCTAAATGGACATTTACATGTTTTACTTTTAAATAGAAAATTTACATCCTTTAGTATTGTATGTTTTGGCACTTAAGTCTAAGTTTTATTAATCTAAATGATATTTTAGACTGGTGAAAAATGGGCTTTTAGAACCATTAGTTTTTTGTTATATTCCCAATCTACGAATTCTATTTAGAGGATAATATGACCTAAGGCTCCTTTATTGTAAAGGAATATAGTTCTAATCACTTCTTTAAGTCAATGCATACATGAAGGAGGAATATGACTCTTTTAGATATGGTAAAGTACATGATAAGTATTTCCATTTACTTATTTCTTTTGGATATATACTCTAATTATTATTATACATTTTCTAAAATTGATTCCAAAAGTTTGTTCCTCGGACATTTGTCAAATTGTGAATTGGGTGGCTTCCACTTTTGGAGATGTCCAGCACTTGTGCTAGAAAGGAACTCTGACAAATTGGAATCAAAAGGTAGAAAAATGTGTGTTTATGTTGGATATCCAAAAGGAATTGTGGAAGATTATTTTAGTAGTCATAAAGATAACAAGGTGTTTGTAAAGTACAAATACAAAGTTTCTAGATAATGACTATGTGAATAATCTTAAAGCTAATTGTAGAACTGTTCTAGAAGAAAAATGTTATAATTTATTGTAGGACAACTATAAAATACATTTAGAAATGAGATGGTTGTATTAAATACCAAGACATTATTCTATAGATAACTAGTACACCGGTGAAATATCATAGTGGGAGGATTATCAGATTACCTGATAAATTCATACTTTTGGGATAAGCTTGAGAAGTCATCCCACAAGGATAAAAATTTGATCCTTGGTCCTATGTAGAGGCAATAGATGATATGACTATGGATTATTGGATCAAAATTATGTAAATAGAATTAGATTATATTTAAAGTATAAAATTTTTAGAGGCGCCTAATGGCATTAAGCCTATTGTTCTCAAGTAGGTCTACAAGAAAATGAGATTGATAGAATAGAAGGTGTAAACCTTCAAAGTCAAGACTAGTGGCAAAAAGATTTATTCAGAAAGAAATAGATCGATTATGAAAAGATTTTTTCTCCAATAGTCATGTTTGACTCTATCTAGATTCTCTTACCCATTATATTTCATTTGGATAAAATATGGCAATGGATATTAAGAAAGCTTCTCTTAGTGGAAATCTTGAGGAAGACATCAATATGATGTAACTAGACTAGTTCATAGCAAAGAACCAGTTGTGTTTAGTATGCAAGTTGCTTAAAATCTATTTATGGACTAAAGCAAACATCTAGATCACATAATATCATTTTTGATCAAGCAATCAAATTGTTTGATTTTGATCAAATGGTGATAAGTCTTATGTGTGTAAAAGCTATATAGAGTAATAAATCTCTTAATGTATGTTGATGACATTCTAATCATTTAGAATGATGTAAAGATATTGTCATCAATAGAATTTTTTGTTGTCAATACCAGATTAATATGAAGTACTTGAGTAAGACCAGTCACATCCTAAGAGTTAAACTTTGGTAAAATTCAAAATTAGGATGTTGGGTCTATCTCAAATTGCTTAAATAGATTATAGTCTAGCCAAGTACAGCATGTGATACTTCAAGAAAGGATTTCATCCTTTCAAGTTTGAAGTTCTTTTATTTAGGACTATAGTCCTAAGACATATAAAAGGAAGAGCATATGAAGATGATTTCTTATACCATGTTAAAAGGAAGTCTCAATTATGTTATGCTATATACTAGGCCAAATATTTATTTTGCAATGAGCATGGTAGGCAAATATCAATTAAACTCCAGGATTACTTAACTTAGTGGGAGTAAAACATATACTCAAGTATCTTAGGAGAACAGGAGATTTTATGCTCGTCCACCAAAGTAAGGATTTGATATTTATTGGTTACACAACACTGACTAGTAGTTTGGTTGTGATTCATGAAATTTGACTTCAGGATATGTGTACACTCTAGGTGGTGAAGATACACATTAAATGTAAGTATCATCTCATTAGAGAGATACTAGAGTGTGGGATGTAGTAGTCGAAAAGATAATTTATGCAATAAATCTAGCTAAAACTTTTTTGACCTTGTCTTAGAGTGACTATGAGTTACTTTAAAGGGAAATAAGTGTCAGATATATGCAAAATTGTTTTTGAGGGCAAGTGGGAGATTGTTAGGGTTTATGCCCTAAAATCCAATTTATTGGCATGTTATAAATAATTAAATTGTTTAATTATATGAGACTATTTAGAAATGAATTAATGAGACATTATCATAATTCTTGAGATGCATTGTATGTGATTTAGTTACAAAAGATATAAATCACAAATTCCTTGTAAACTAAAAATATAGTTTGTAGTCGGTGATAAATTTAGGCGTTTCATTTGCGAAGGCTATAACACATTAACTAAGATGATTTGTATTGATCATGGAAGTGAAGATTTCTAGTTGATGTGTTGATATGTTTTAAGTGTGCAAGACATAATGGACTGGAACACTGTGAAATTAATTATTCAATTAACAACTGTCATTTGAATAATTAATCTCACGACTTCTGATTTCATAGACTCTCAATTTTGAGAAGATAGTGAACCCAATCATGAAATGTAGGTTACTTTGATATATCAGGAGTGAGATCTAATTTAACGGTCAAAGCCTCAGCATGTTGGGTAACCACACATAGTGTTAAGGAAACACATATTTTCAAGATAGAATCCATAATCTCTTTTGATAAAGACACGGAATATCCCCTTAAGATAAGTTTAATGGAACTGGTTATTCAAGGCCAGCCACTTTAGTAAAAAGTTACTAAAGTTCATATTTTATGAAATTAGATTTCATAAATATTAATAACTAAAAGATTAAACTAGGTATTTAAGGAGTAAAATAGTTGTTTACCAAGTGATAGTTTATTATGACTTTGTTCACTATGGATATTTCATGGAAGGGTCAAATGCTATCATATTAGAGTCTTGGGAAATAATTTATTAATAAGGCCTAGAGTGCAATTATATTTCTACAGTGGTACTTGTTATATAATTAATGGTAACTTTGAGTTTGTTAAGAGTTAACAAATAAGTCTCCATTGGAGATAAAGTCTTATTAGTCCCTTTGGTCCCATCCTAAGCCACACACTAAAGCTCAATTGGGCTGACCCAAAAGACTAACCCAAATAAATAATCAGTTTTTATTTAATAAGAGTTATTAAATAAAGTAACTGCCAAGACAGTTAATATGTATCTATGATTAAAAGAAGAGAAAATGGTTTTTCTCTATAGAATCTTGGAAATACACTTTCCCAAAGGAAAATCGATGTATACAAGAACTGATTGAGAGACCACACATCTTAGGCACCATGTGGAATTGGGATGAAGATTGAAGGTATTCTAAAGTTTTATTTTTTGTTTTTTGTTTTTTGTTTTTGAATTTCACTGCACCAAGGTACGCACTCTCTTCTTTGTTCTAGAATTCAAGGTTACATGTTATCTCTTATGAATGAAGTAGATCATGGGTTGCTTTTGCTGTGGGTTTTGTATGAGATACAAAACTAGTTTTTCCAACAATTGATATTAGAAAGGCGTACCTTGATGTAGTGAAATTCAAAACAAAAGAAGTTCGAACTCAGGAAGACCTTTAATCTTCACCCCAATTCCACATATGCCCAAGATGTGTGGTCTCTCAATCAGTTATGTCCGCACTTGTTTAAGAGAGTATGTGTCTAGAGAAAACTATATTTTATTCTTTTAATCGTACGTATGTTTTTTTTTTATTTTTTTTATTTCTTTATTTTTTAACTATCAAAAGCAGTTACTTTATTTAATAACTCTTATCAATTAAACAACTGATTATTGAAAAGGCTAGCCTAATTGGGCTTTAATGTGTGGTTTGGGATGGGACCAAAGGGACAAATTAAACTCTAGCTCCAATGAGTTTTGGGCTTATCTGTCAACTCTTGACAAGCCCAAAATTACCATTAATTATATTTAATACCACAATATAAATATAATTGCACTCTAGGCTTTATTAATAAAATTAAATCCCAAGACTTTATTATCTAAACAATTAACCATTCATGAAAATGTTCGTAGTAATACAAAGTCATATTATGTAACTGTCATTTTGAAAATTACTACCTCTTGATCCTTGAGTACCTGATTTAATCCTTTATGTTATATATATATGAAATCAAATTTCATAAAATATAAACTTTAGTAACTCTTTACTAAAGTAGTTAGGCTTAACACTCTGAATAACCAAATTCATTAAACTTATCTTAAAGGAATATTTTATATCTCTACAAAGAGACTATGAACTCCATTTTGAGAATATGTGTTCTTTTAACATTACGTGTGGCTGCCCAACATATTGAGGTTTTGACTGTTGAATTAGATCTCACTCCTGATATATCGAAGCAACCTACAGTTTATGATCGGGTTCACTATCCTCTCAGGATTGAGAGTTTATATAAGTTAAAGTTGCGAGATTTATTATTTAGTAGACAGGCGTTAATAGAATAATTAATCTCATAGCGGTCCAGTTCAATATGTTTTATACACTTAAGACACATCGACATATCAACTAGAAGTCTCCACTTCCATGATCAAGACAAACCATCTTAGTTAATGTGTTATAGTTTTTGCAAATGAAATACCTAATTTCATCACCGACTACGAACTAAGGTTTTGATTTTACAAAGAACTTGTGATTTATATCTTTTGTGACTAAATATCATAAATCATATACTATGTATCTCAAAGACTATATGATAATATCCAAATATACATGTAACCTATTATTTTAGATAAGAGATAATTACACTAAAGGCATCTGTGGTTTGGACGAAAATCACTTTGTCTACCCGTGGTTTGAAAAGTGTCACTTAATCCACCTGAGGTATGTTTCCGTCAATCCCCATAACCCACCTTGGTCTTTACCGTTACAAAAACACCTTTTAAACCTAAAATAGAACATAACACGAATCAAAACACCCAAAACTCAAAAACTTTTCTTGAGAGAGAGCTGAGGTGAGATCGGCTTGTTCTTCGTGGTTTGGAACGTCTGGAAGGGGAGAAAATACTTTTTTTGCATCATCAAAGCTAGGCAAGGTATGTGTGACTGCTGTTCATCACGACCCACCCATGTATTTGTGTCTTTTCTCGATTTAAGGTTTCAGATTTTGTTCAAGTGCAAACTTACTATGTGAATGTCTAAATCTATACTTCCCAGGAATCGTATTTTGTTGATATGTCTTCATCAAGTGGTAGTTTCTCGAGTTCATGTAGGCATATCTGCAATGAGCAGACTTGTGTTTTGAGAACAAGTTTGAGTTTGTACAATTTTGGGAGGAGGTTCTTGGGTCGTAGCCGTTATAAGGTTGATCCTAAGTGTCCTTTCTTTGTTTGGCTTGATAACCTAACTTGTCCTCGTGGGAATGAAACTGCACCTTTGGCTCTAGAGAGGATGTCTAGGCTTCAGAGTGCTCTCTAGCTTGCCAATGAAAGGAAAGGACAGCTCTGGAAATGGCAGAAGAAGCTAGGCAAATGGTAGAAAAGGCTCCTGAAGAGGAAGCCAAAGCCAAGGAGAGGGAGAGAAAGGCTTGAGCTGTCTGTGCAAAAGCTAAGGAAAAGGCCATGTTTGCTAAAGAGAAGCAGAGCATGTGGAAGTTTGCATGCATTTTGTCTTGGATCTTTTTTGTTATTGTTATGTTGTTGTGTTTTGGCTCAATTGAGTTCTCTGGAGTGAAGAGACCTAGATTTTTGTCCTGAAGTAGTTAATTGGTCAGTAGAGATAGTTATGGCAATGGTGTTAATGAATTTGCATTGTAATAGCACTAGCCTACTGATGTAATATTTTGATGTGTAAATGAATGAAGAATTGGTCAATTATTGAGTATTTTGTGAATACAATAACAACCATTCAATGAAAGAAGCATTGGTCATGCCACTAGTCTGTGGGCAGATAATGAAAGAAGTATTGTTCAATTATCAATGACCTATGCATACCATAACAACCATTCCACAATAACAGCTTCCATACTCTATATTGGAAAAATAATCTTGGACACAATCTGTAGTAGCAATAAATAAACTTCTATATAATCTAGTTTGGACAAATAATGTTCCATATAGTTACCTGTGCACACCATAACAACCATTCCACAATAACAACTTCCATACAATCTATATTGGAAAAATCTACATGGACACAATCTGTAGTAGTAAATAAACTTTCATATAATCTAGTTTGGACAAATATTGCCCCATACAAACTGTAATACCACAACTTCGATATGACAACTTGGAGTGTATTGTACCTTAACTTCTAGTAAATTATAGAAAAGCACATTCCAAGGCCAGCTACACACACACACACACACACACACACATATATACATATATACACATACATATAATTGCTCAAAATGAGGTGATTGTTTTTTACACTAATTGATAATTACAAAAAACCAACAGTGGTCTTCATAAAAAACAAAAAGGCCCACATGTTCCCACTAGCTTTACTCCCAATGCTGGCATGCATACCCACTAGCTTCATTAATTTCTTGCTTTTACTTTTTCCTCTTTCCACCCACTGAATTCATTTTTAGTGGCCTTTGTGCACCAAGTTGTCCTCTAGTCCTCACACCACCAGTGCTCCTATTTGCATGTGAAGGCTACAAAATAAAAAATAAATCCACTTGTTAAAAAATATTCCAGTCTACACAACCATCTAGGAAAGAGGTTACTTAACTAAGTTACCTGTGAAGAACTTGGTTGGGTATCCCAGTTCTCCCTAGGTGTGTGAAACTCTGGCTGTGAGGAAGAGATCCATCCTGCTCTCCTGTGAGATGGCCTAGCTTGATTTCCTTGCTGTGAGGATGAAGGCTGAGTGGCAAACATCATGTTGTAAGTCTGGGTAGGCTACTGGGATGGTGGCTGGGCTGGGGTGCAGGCTGAGGTGTAGATCTAGTATTAATTACTTACAGCTTTTTCTCTTTCAAGCCTTTGTCTTCTCTGCCATGGTATCTCCCCAATGATGCCAGCCTTGCACCCTTTTGAGTTATGCCCTTCCTTTTTGCATTTCCCACACCTTACAGGTCTGTTCAGCCTACTTGCTTTGTAAGGGTTCCTAGGCTCATCAGAAGCCCTCTTTCTTTGGGTGGCTTGCTTGGTGGTTTGTATATGTGAGGTGCAAAGGGAGTAAGCTATCCAGCCTCAGCCCATTCTAATTGGCCAAGTATGGGAGGAAGTACCTCCTTGTATATCTCCATGCAAGTTTCTTTGAAGTAGCATGGGTGGGTGTAGTTTTCTGGTGTCTCAATGTTTATATAAATGGCTGTTATGGCATGTTTGTGATAGGCCACAATCTAAATGACCCATTGTAATTAAACCAATTAATTAATTAGCCAAGTTATTAATTAATCAATTTAGCATGCAAATATGTGGAAGCACAAAAAAATCACCAAATAACTAAATATGCAGCGGAAATTAAATGACACGGTGATTTGTTTACGAATGGGGAAAAACCTCACTGCAAAAACCCCACCGGGTGATTTTTAGGTCACTACTCCCGAAACTCCACTATTATCAAATCAAGCAGTTACAAGTAAAGGAATCCTAAGTACCTTACCAACCTACAGTTGAACCTTTACCCCAATACCCAATTGGACTTGATCTGTAGCGACAGTTCCCACCTTTGATGCACGGCTCCCAAGTACATGACTAACTAATACGCGGATTCCAGTACGCGACTTCGAAACACCAACTTAAGGAAGAAAGGTTGGCTACAAAGTTTTTCAATTCATCCTACACGATGAAAATCAGGAAGATGCTTGGTCACAAAACCCTATGGTCAAGAACTTCGTCTTTTGATCACAATTTGCTTGAACAGAGATTGCTCAATGAGTTTGCAACTTGTGTCACACTTGACGGCTCTTAAAACAATCCTTTTATATGTTTAGGGTTTGGAGGAAAGAAGGCCCAAAAACATATTCACGGATCCCAAGAAAATCATATTAGAAAATCTGAAATTTTAAATCTCGACAGATAGCAGGTGTCGAGGTAGCTATCGAGCAGGTGTCGAGCTTTAATGAAATTGCACTTCAGTTTGCTTTTTCTTGGACAGAATTGATGACTTCAACACTTGACCTTGAAACCTTTTTTCTTGAAGTAATAAAAACACTTAGAACTACCCAATTACAAGTAGAGTGCATTTTGTCAAAGGATTAGCCAATTTACATAAATAAGTGACATATGTTCTTAATAAGTGAAAACACATATGTCCTAACAATCTCCCCCTTTGGCAATTCGTGACAAAACCACAATAAGCAAATGAACATATGAAAGAAGTCATAAATCACTAAACTCATATTCACTTGTTGAATACAATAAAATCTATCCTAACACAAACTCTTAAAAAACTTTGTAAGAAGAGAGTTTATGACAAGTAGACTTTGACAACCTGTATTTCCGAAACACTTTAAATAAAACTCATCAAGGCATCTTGTGTGAAACAGAAATAATAGATTGCATACAAATAT
This sequence comes from Quercus suber, assembly GCF_002906115.3. Classification (NCBI taxonomy): domain Eukaryota; kingdom Viridiplantae; phylum Streptophyta; class Magnoliopsida; order Fagales; family Fagaceae; genus Quercus; species Quercus suber. The sequence goes on along the minus strand of NW_027069515.1, from coordinate 412,321 downwards.
AATGAACATGTGTATAAAGATAGAGAGGAAACAACACATAAAGAGAGAGGTGAAAGAAACATACATCCACATATATGAAGAAGTATAAGTACAATGTATGTAAAAATGGTCAAAGGACCTCATATACAAGATCAGTGTATCTATAGAGAATAGAAAAGAAAAGATACATAAAAACCTCACTACATTCCTCAAGAATATCAACACTCCCCCAATCAAAATGTCTTATACTAACTCTCCCCCTAAGATGACTACTCTCATAACCCAAAATTACTCCCCCTTTTTGTCACGAGTGACAAAGGGTAGAGTGTCATGTAGACATCTCATCAGTAGAGCTAGCATCTCCATCATCACCATCATCATCATCATCCTCAAAATCCTCAAAATCTGAAGTTGCCGGAGTAGGTGGTGAAGGAGTAGCCTCTGGAGCAAAATCACCCATGGTCGCCTGCCATTGTGCAATACGACCAACACGAACATTCACCTGATACAACTCAGCAGAGATTGTATTAAGGCGAGTGTCTATGCGCTGCAGCTGCGCCATAATGTCTCCTAGAGATACATCGCCCGTAGAGGAAGAAGGAGCAGATATATATGGAGTTGATCTTGATGGAGCCGAACGGCAGGGAGGAGTGGAATCCGACTGTCGCAACCTAAACTGCGCCTCACTACATTTTACAGTAGCGGCATCTATGGCACAAATGTGTGTGAAGTGGTCAAACACAGGAAAGGGAATGAAAAAATGGCGTAAAATCCTCGTGATAACGGAAGGAAAGATGAGCTTATCACGGGACGCCGAATCAAGATGAACATCTATGATAGAAAGAATAAAGTGAGAAGGAAAATCTATAGTAAGATGCTCAAGAAGAGATAACAAAAATCGAACACGAGGCTCTGTGATAGAGTTGTAGTGAGAGAGAGGATGGAGTACAAACGTCAATACCATGTTTAGGAATCTAGGACCTTTAGCAAAAGGCGTACATGATGTGTACTGATGCTCACCCTAATCAGTAGGGCCCTGAAAAAAGGCAGAGATGAGCTCATCTTTGGACACAGTCCTTAGACGCTCACAAGAAGGATAGTTAGGAAACTTTATCCTAGGAACCCTAAGCACATCCACAACTAGCTGTGGTGTGATAGGGATGCACGTACCTCGAACGCGAGTGAAAAAGAGAGGTACTGAACGATCTATCCTGTGCATGTCGGAGTAAAACTCCTGAATCAGCGTGAAAGGACAAGTGACCGAGACGTCACACAGTGACTCCCATCCCCTACTGTGAATGACAGAAGGAAGGTCAGTGTCAGTGAAATCCGCTAGAATGACTTGGCATTCCGAATAAACACCTCTTCGAGAAAAGTTCTCTGTAAATGCCTTGTGGGCATCTCCATCATGGAACCAAAGGTTAAGAGGAGTAGAGTCAGAAGAAGAGGAAGCTCTAGAATGCAGAGGGTTCTAAGCAGGAGTGGATTTACGTTTGGGTGCCATAGACATTACTAACGTAAAAGAATGAGAAAGAGATAGAGAGGGAGACAATTAAAAAAGTCCCAACACAGATCAAATAGAGCAAATATGATGAACAAAAAGAACGTATGCATGGGAATGCATGAGTATGTGACATGCAAAGCAAAAGGCATCATGGGCTCAGCTCAATCCAATCTTACCAGCACACAGCATAAAGCACACATCTAAATGCATGTAAATGTCATTCTAATGCACATAAAATGCAATGTATGTCATTTTGAAAGCATTTAAATGAAAAACCAACCCAAAATCTTTAGAAAAACTCATCAATTTTGAAAAACCCCAAAAATTTTCAAAAATCCCAAAAACTAGGTTTCAAAACATGCAATGAATGAAAAAGGAAGGGAAAAATGAACTTACCAAGTGATTGAAACCAAGGGAAGGTCGAAAATGAAGAGGATTTGAAGATTTGAGTGAGAGAAAAGTGGTTGGGAGATGAAGAGCCTTCGGACAGATCGAGAGAGGTCGAGGAATGAGTGAAAAATTGCAAAAAGTCCTTTTATAGACACCTCAGTAAATCTCGACAGCTGAGGTGTCGAAAGGTATCAAGGAAGCTATCGAGGAGGTGTCGAGGATTTTACCTTCGATAGCTTCAGGTGTCGAGAGGTATTGAGGAATAAGGAACAATTTCGAAGCACAGAATCTCGATCGATCGACCAGGTATCGAGAAGGTATCGAGGAGACAGGAACTTTCTCGATTGATCCATCAGGTGTCGAAGAGGTGTCGAGATTGCGATAAGAAAAAGGCCTGAGATGCTCGACAGATAACCAGGTATCGAGAAGGTGTCAAGACAGGATGAAAAAGCAGTTTTTCAAGAAAAGAAAAACACAGACATGAATGCAATCCATCATACACCTCAACTAAAGATCCACTCAACATATAAAGCTCTCAAAATCATCTCTTAACAAGAATTTAAGCACATGGATCCTCAAAAGCACACACACACTAAACAAGTCTAACCAATTTTATTTTTCAAAAACAAGTTAAGACAGTTTAGTGAGCATACATTAGCACATGTAGAACCTTTGTGATGGCCAAATCACATTGTACCTGCACATGTATCAAAAGTAGCAAAGAATATTGCATGTTATGCGTGAAAAACATCGCAAGATTGCATATGTGTATACATGTTATGACGATTTGAGATATGAGAAAATAACTTTAACTCACACACAATCATAACTGTTTGATGGGGACTATCACCTTTGAGGTACATCCTATAACTCTACATCTCCTAGAATACACGCTTGCAACCATATTTAAAGCATTTTGATCTTTTTGCTTTTTATTTTCTGTGCATATTTTCTTTTATTTTAGCATACCATACATGGGCATATAAAGGAGAGAAAAGAAATACCCAAGATGTTAAGTATTTGACATCGCACTTTTGCTATGCCGAAGTATACGAATGTCTTTAACACTGCACTTTTGCTATGCCGAAGCATACATGTGTCATTTATGATTGGTGAGCAATAGTGGTGAGATGGTTATTTATGCACTTCTCTTAGGATTTTTTAGTCCTACCCGTCAAAAAGAGTGATATGAGTGCTAAGTTTTAAGAGATAACTTAATCTTACTCATTACAAACAAGAGGCACAAAGCTCACTTGCTTAGTTGTGCATAGAGATGCTCATCCAAGCTACAAGAGATACAAAGTTTAGAAACTTTGTTTCAATGGCCATCCAAGGTACACAAGTATCAAAGTACACAAAACACACACTGCTTTTGTATTTTTCTGATTTTCAATTTTTTTTCTTATTTTAAAAACAAAAGTAAACAAAACTGAAAGTAAACACACAAAAACATGTTAAACAAAACAAATCATAAAACTAGAGTGACTCAACAAAAATGCAACACATACAAGCAATGCAACAAACAAGAAAAGTAAGAAGGGAAAAGAAAGTGATGAAATCACTTAGAGTCCTTTTTCTTCCACACCTTGGAAGAACCTTTCCTTTGATTGAATCCTTGAACAGATGGTGAGAGGGAAGAATTGAAACCGTTCAAGTTCGAAAGGAACATGAGGGCCTTCAGAAGATCTCCAAGAGGAGCAAGAGAGGATTGAAACTGATTTTGGCTTCTAGATGCTATTATGCCGTTGCTCTGTTGAGTGGCTAGCCACTTATAGCAATTAGGTAGAGTATGACCGGCAACTCCACAATGATGATAGAGATGCTGCTTCTTTGGTTTAGGCTTTTGAGAGTTAGCCTTCTTAGTTCTAGGGTTTTTAGCATCTTTCTTATCTTGATTAGGGGGTGCTCTTAAGATTGATTTACCATTGTCTAAGTTCTCACTAGCTAATTCAGTTTTAACATCAGTGTTCTCAATTTCAGTGTTATTAGCAGGAGAAACAAAAACAGTATTACTAGTAGAAGCAGTATTAGAGAAAGAAAGACCATACCCTAAGCCTGTTCGATCCGAAGCAGTTTTCTGATTGCTCAACATCTCATTAAGCTTTGCACTTGAAGTCCTCTCCAATTGAGCTCTAACTTGAAACAACTTAGCTTCAAGCTTCTTGGTCTTCTTAGCCAAAAAGTTGTTCTCAAACCTCAGTGCTCTAATAGTTTGATTCACCTCATCAACCTTTGTGGAAAACTCTTTACGATCAAGTTCCACATCACTGAGCTTCTTGGTGGCCAACCTATACAATTTCTCATGCTTCTCAGAGAGCTTGTAAAGCTTCTCATAGGCTGGGTGGATATCATCTTGATCATCAATTTTCTCAAATTTGGACTCCACCAGTTCTTCTTCTTCATCCATTTCTTCAACAATCCCTTCAATAGGATTGACTGTGGTAGTGCAGGCATTTAAGATTCCGCCATCCTCATTGTCGGAATCATATTCGAGCTTAGTGTCACTCAAGGTTGCAGCAAGTGCCTTACTTTTCCCAATGCTCTTGAGATATGTTGGGCATTCATGCTTCATGTGACTAAATCCATGACATTCGAAGCACTTTGGTCCAGCCGGAACAGTGTACTGACCGCCATCCTTAGTGTCCTTCTTCCCTTTGTCTTGGTTCTTAAACTAAGAAGAACTGGATTGTCTACGGTCCGTGTCGAAGTTCCTCCCATTGGCATTCTTCATAAACTTCTTAAACTGCCTTGTAATGAAGGATTTCATCTTAGAATCTTCATCATCGGAAGACTCATCTGTATCACTGCTCTTTGCCTTCAAGGCCATGCTCTTGCCTTTACTAGTTTTACCAATCCTAGATAGTCCTAGCTCGTAGGTTTGCAAGTTTCCAACCAGCTCAGTCAAAGGAATTTTGTCAATGTCCTTTGATTCTTCTATTGCCGTAATCTTGACATGGAATCTCTCAAATAGAGATCTGAGCACTTTCCTTACAACCTTGGGTTCAGGGATGGTTTCCCCAAGATTGAAGGCTGAGTTCACCATGTCCTTTAGCTTGGCATAGAACTCATCAAATGACTCATCCTCCTCCATCTTAATTTATTCAAAGCTTGTAGTGAGCCTCTGAAGTTTTGGATCTTTGATAGCTTTTGTTACTTCATAGGTTGTCTAGAGGATGGTCCAAGCCTCCTTTACAGTTTCAATTGAGGATATCTTCTTGAACTCCTCATTGGTGACTGTACTAAATAGGGCATTTAACGCTCTGCTGTTGAAGTTAGTCGCCTTGATCCTTGCGTCATCCCAATCGGCCAGTTCTTCTTTTGGCTTGGTCCAACCAATCTCTACAGCCTGCCACACCTTCTCATCTAAAGAGTGCAAGAAAGTTCTCATGCGTACTTTCTAGTATGCATAGTTAGTGCCATCAAATAAAGGAGGTATAATTAATGATTGTCCTCTATCCATGACAAGCAGGGGTCAATGGATCAACACAGGAAAGATTAAACCTAATCAGAGTGTGTCTGCTCTGATACCACTTGATAGGCCACAATCTGAATGACCCATTGTGATTAAACTAATTAATTAATTAGCCAAGTTATTAATTAATCAATTTAACATGAAAATATGTGAAAGCACAAACAAATCACCAAATAACTAAATATGCAGCGAAATTAAATGACACGGTAATTTGTTTACGAATGGGGAAAAACCTCGCGGTAAAAACCCTACCGAGTGATTTTCAGGTCACCATTCCCAAAACTCCACTATTATCAAATCAAGCGGTTACAAGTAAAGGAATCCCAAGTACCTTACCAACCTACAGTTGAACCCTTACCCCAATACCCAATTGGGCTTGATTTGTAGTGACAGTTCCCACCTTTGATACACGGCTCCCAAGTACGTGACTAACCAATGTGCGGATCCCAGTACGTGACTTCAAAACACCAACTTAAGGAAGAAAGGTTGGCTGCAAAGTTTTTCAATTCATCCTACATGATGAAGATCAGGAAGATGCTTGGTCACAAAACCCTATGGTGCAAATACACAGTAACTTCTTCAGAGAGGATGAACTAGGTCAAGAACTTCGTCTTTTGAACACAATTTGCTTAAATAGAGATTGCTCAATGAGTTTGCAACTTTTGTCACACTTGACGGCTCTTAAAACAATCCTTTTATATGTTTAGGGTTTGGAGAAAAGAAGGCCCAAAAACATATTTACGGATCCCAAGAAAATCATATCAGAAAATCTGAAATTTTAAATCTCGACAGATAGCAGGTGTTGAGATAGCTATCGAGTAGGTGTCGAGCTTTAATGAAATTCCACTTCAGCTTGCTTTTTCTTGGATAGACTTAATGACTTCAACACTTGACCTTGAAACCTTGTTTCTTGAAGTATTAAAAACACCTAGAACTACCCAATTACAAGTAGAGTGCGTTTTGTCAAAGGATTAGCCAATTTACATAAATAAGTGACATATGTTCTTAATAAGTGAAAACACATATGTCCTAACAGTTTGCATGGAATGCCATTAAAATCCGAAGACCTACAGCTACATGTCTTCTTGAAAAAATCAACTACATGCCTCTTATACTGACTGGCTACCTCATAAAGGAAACTTCCAGCTGGGGTAGTACTAAATGGCTTACTTTCAACCTTCAATTTCTTCAACCTATCTTGTATGCTTGGACATAACTTTCCAACATACTTCTGTAACCCTTCCCTTTTTTTGTAAAGCCTAGCCATAAGTCTAACCCTAATCCATTCCAACATTGCCAAGATAGGCTTGTCCCTAGACTTCAATATCACTGCATTAAAAGACTGACTCAAGTTATTTACCAAACAATTTTTTAAGGCCCTAGGAGTGAAGTGTGACCTTGTCCACTGTGCAGGTGTAATGTTTGCAAGATACTTATATGCCTTTTCATCCAAATCCCTTATGTACTGCATGCATCTCTCAAACTCCCTTACTGTTGTGGCAGTAGCACACCTCTATAGTGCATCCTTCAGCTCCAATCCCTTATGATCAACTTTGAAATTGTTGTAGATGTGTTTCACATAGTATCTATGCTCCACAGTAGGGAATAGTGTCTCTATTGCAGGTTTAAGCCCCTGCAAATAATCAAACAAACAAACAAAACAAGTTTGTTCAGCAAACAAAGTGAACTATTTAAGTGTAGCTGAACAAAACAAAACTTGCATACCTTTTGCCTATCACAAATAAAGACCAACTGAAGCTCCTCTAGCCTCCCTATATCATCAGCAAAAATTTCCAAAAACCATATCCAAGACTCCCTGGTTTCTTGTTCCACAACAGCCATGGCTACTGGAAAAATGTTGTCATTTGCATCCTTGGCAGTGGTAGATAAGATTTGCCCACCAAATTTGTGCTTTATGGTTGTGACAACCATCTAAACCTATAAATAGCCTGCATCCACCTAAAAATCCTACCTTGTGAACATTGAACCTAACATACATCCTCTTAAATTTTGGCTGGGAAATCTCATCAGCTATTTTTGTTTGCAGTACACCCTACTCCCCTTGTCTACAGTGTTTATCATTTGTGCATAGTCCCTAAGGACACCATATTGCAAATGCTCATCTCCATTGATAAAATTCTTTGCCTTTCTCTTTGACCTATACACTTGGTTTACGCTTAGGTCAACAGATAAATTTTGCATCAGATGGTTCTGTACATCACTCACCTCCCAATTTGTATTTTTGCTAAAATCCTCAATGAACCTCTTAGCAACATAAGCTAATATTGCTTGGCTATTTTTAAAAGACTTGGGGCAAGTACAATCATCAGTCAAGTCTTAATCTGAAATGTTAGCCATCCACTTATTTGAGATGCATAACATCTCCACCCACACCCATTCTTGCAGTGAATTGATATTTTGGTCCTCTCATTAAGCTTGAATTTGATGTCAATAGGTTTTTTAAGCAGCTCTGAACACCTTTGCATTAGGAAACTTCATCTCCTTCTTCAGTACAACATTTCTCGTGTCACTTTTAGCATTAAACTCTACCTGCTTAGGTACCTGCTCATCATTAGATCCATCCATGCTTATCAGGTCATCCTCAAAGGCTGGCTCAGCCCACTCAGGGTCTGCATGGATTGCATTGCTTGATTCTGGGGCTGTATTGGGAGCAGAACCATGTGGACCTGAGTTTTGAGCAGAACCTTGTGGAGCTGAGTTTTGAGCAGCAAATATGTCATGACCAAAGTCATCCCCCTCTAGGCCTTCATTTAGTCAATCATCATCATCATCATCTTTTTCAACATTCTGTTCTTCAACCCTTGCACTAACCTCAACATCCTATTCTTCATCTCTTGCACCAATCTCAACATCTTCTTCTTCATCATTCTCATCATCTTTATCATAATCACTCTCCAAATCTATTTCATCCTTTATTGCATCACCATCTACACCACCTACATCACCAGTTACATCACCACCTACATCACCACCTACACCATCATCTGCCACTCCCTTTCCATCAAGATACTCAACTGCCAGTGGCTCCATATCTATGTCAGTATAGATTACGATTCTATTAGCTGGCCATGCCCTATGAAGGGTAGTCATGTTCACCACATCTGCATCTGTTTCTATGGCCCTTAAATCATCTTGTAGATCACCTTTAGGAAGTAAATACCTATATCTACTTCCTTCTTTAGGAGCACCAACTAGATGGCATAAATCTTGAACTCAACTTATCAAGGTCAATCTTTGTCAGTGTATGTACAGAGCCACCCATATATTCAAGGGTTGGCTCCTCCACAAAACATCCCCCAACATGAATTTCAATGTCAAATGTGAAGTCAACCATTTGCAAACAAAGTAAGTAGCTTGTTTACACACTGACATGCAGCAAACGACAAGAAGCCAAAATAGATAACAAGCCAACAAATTGACAACAAGACAACAACACACGGACAAAGGGACCACATAAAGCACATACAAAACCAGATTCCCAACAAATTCACAGGGACCACACTACCCACAGTTCACAAACAAGTGTAATCATTGACAAATAAACTTGATTCTTTCAGGTATACGCATTATATAAACTCCAATAGCAGTACATTAGCTACATCCTAAGCGATTCTACATATAAATTGCAAGTTGCACATTTAACATACACCAATTTTGAGAAAATTTTACAAAACCTAACTACCTGGGTTGGTCGCGATAAAAAAATGACATCAAGAACCCAAATGCAAATGAATAGCAGTCACACATACCTTGCCTAGCTTCGATGATGCAAAACAAGTGTTTTCTCCCCTTCCAGACGCTCCAAACCACGAAGAACAAGCTGATCTCACCTCAGGTCTCTCTCTCAAAAAGTTTTTGAGTTTTGGGTGTTTTGATTCACGTTATGTTCTGTTTTGGGGTTAAAAGGTGCTTTTGTAATGGCTGAGACCAAGATGGGTTACGGGGATTAACGGAAACATACCTTATGTGGGTAAAGTGATACTTTTCAAATCATGGGTAGGCAAAGTGATTTTCGCCCAAACCACAAGTGGGTTTAGTGTAATTATCCCTTTAGATAATAAAACAACTTCATTATTTATAACATAATGTCATACATAATATCATACACAACATTGTACAATAGGATTTTAGGGCACTAATCCTAACAATCTCCCACTTGCCCTTAAAGACTATTGCATACCAATTTAACTCCTATTCCCTCCAGGTGTGACTCAAAGGTCCTCTTGGGCAAGGCTTTGGTAAATGGATCTGCCAGATTATTTGCACCATCAATCTTTGCTACTAACACATCTCCTTAAGTCACAATGTCTCGAATAATATGATGCTTTCTTTCTATGTGCTTTCCTTTCTTATGATTCCTTGGATCCTTGGATTGTGCAACCGCTCCACTATTGTTACAAAATAGTGTGATTGGAACTTGTTCCATTCTTATAACACCAGGATCAAAAAGGAATTTCTTGAGCCAAACAACTTCCTTTACTGCTTCACAAGTAGTAACATATTCAGCTTCCATGATGGAGTCACTAATACAAGATTATTTAACACTCCTTCAGCTAATGGCTCCACCTCCCAAGGTGAACACGTAACCTAAAGTGGACTTTTTAGAAATCCAGATCTGATTGAAAATCAAAATTTGTGTAACCAATAGCTATTAAATCCTCACAATGGTACACAAGCATAAAGTCCTTCGGCTGACTATGCCAACTGAATAACAGATGTCCTTGAGAATATGCTTTATAGCCTCCCAATGTTTTGGTCTAGGATTTGATTGATATCAGCTAACTATGCCAACTAAATAACAGATGTCTGGCCTAGTACATAGCATGGCATACATGAGACTTCCCACTACTGAAGTATAGGGAATTTGTCTCATCATCTTTTCCTCTTCAAAAGTCTTAGGCCTTTGGTCATCAGACAAAGGAACTTCATGCCTAAAAGGAAGTAATCATTTCTTGGAGTTTTGCATGCTAAACCTTGCCAGAATCTTATCTATATATCAAGCTTGAGATAAGCCTAATATCCTATTCTTTCGATCGCACCAAAGCTTTTTATTTATTTTCAAAACAATCTGAATTGATCAAATGATTCTAACACGGACTTGTAGATCTTATCCATATGAGATTAACAATTAATCTCTACATCCAAGAATTCCAATTCATTTAAAGATGAAAATATTTTCATAAAATGACATAGAATTGGAACTCCTTAAGCCTTTCTTAGCACTCAATATGATTCATACCAAACATCTTATTTAGACTTAATATAAAGTCTAAATCTAGTGCTAACTTTTGCATCTCATGTTGTAGCACAATTGAGATAGAAGCCAATGTAACATGTTAGCATCTTAATGAGACTATGATCACATCATAAGCTATCTTCCAACACTGCATCATGTATAGGAAATTATGACAATGCTGAATCGAAACATATTTATGTACTTTAGCTCCTTTAAGCACAATGTCCAAAATTGTGTCTTAGTCAATGTGATTCAATTAAAATAGTAGCCAGAGAACAAAAATTTATGACAACTTTAATTTGAGACTATGAACATAAATACAAGGACATTATATTTTGCATCCAAAACCATATAATATGGAACCTTAAAACCATATTATACTAGGTGCAATGACAACCCAATCCTGCAATTAATATTCCTTGGTAGCGAGGTTATAGCATCACTATGATTAGGCGAGAACTATTCTCATTATTAATGCTATCATGGTAACTCTTACCAAACAAAAATAATTTGCCGCTCTTCCTTTAGCCTCTAAGTAATAATGACATAGCTTCATTGGGAGGTTAACATTACACTTAGTCTACACCATTGCTTAGATTCTATGTGAGTCACCAAGTAACTCCACGGTAGCGTATTTGTTCTCAATGTAAAAATACACGTAATCCATCATTAAGAAGTTTAACCTATAGTATCATGAATTAAGCACCCTCCATAGGGAGCAAGGCATATATGCCAAGGCGAGGTGCCTAATCATGCTATTAAAAACCGACAATGGAGGCCGTTAGACTCAACCCTTAAATCTCTCTCCCACTAGAAATTTTAAAACAAGTGGATTGTCTTGAAATAATTGCGATCTTATCACAACTTTAACCCTACACATCAGATGTGTTTAATTCTTTAAATTTGATGTGATCTAATTAAGTCACGTTACAATAGCGTAACGAACATTCAAGTAATCACAACGAAGTTTAATCATGTAATCCGTGAAATAAATACCCTCCGCATGGAATGCAAGGCTCAAGGCCAAGACAAGGTACCTACTCAGATTACAATAAGCTTAACAAAAGGGTTGTTTTGAATCCAACACTTTCACTTGTTATTTGGGTTTTTCTTTATATTATTGTGATCTCATCACAATTTATAACCTTGCACATGTTAAAGACTCTAATCTCATTAGAATCACTACCTCAAATGGAAGTCCTAAACTATTTAGGATTCCTTATACTCTAATGGATCAAAAATTAGTTATAAAGAACTCTATCCTTAACTTACTTGATAAAGAATTCTTATCTCATTATAATCTATATGACTTTTAATTAGAGCTTTAATATCATTAAAAAATTTTAATTAAAAAAAATTAAGGACTTTTAATTGTACAACAATTCCAATCTCATTAGAATGTTTCTTGAAAGACAAGTCCTAAACAATTTAGGACTAAGAGTTCTATTTAACTAATATATTTTAATCTCACTAGGCCTTTTAGTTAGATAATGATTAATAATGTCCTTAACTTTTAAGGACTATAAAAGTAATCACTTTATATAGAATTATGTGTAATCTCATCACACATAGCCTTGCTTTTTATCAAAGTTTTAACGCTTAGTCAAAAACAAGTGAAAATGCAAAATTCAGTGCCTTCGATTGGTCGAGCCTTTTACTCAATCGATCGAAAAATTGAGGAATTTCATCACAAGTCTTAGCCTGATTCGATCGATTTTCGATTCTTGTTCAATCAATTGAAAACAACATTCGATCGGTCAAAAGGAATTCTTGATCAATCGATCGAGACTTGTGAAACTGAATTTAGTAGAAATTTTAAAGTAACCAATTTTAATGTTTTTATTATTTTTCATCAAAAGTACTTTTTGATTTTATATATAAAAATTAAAAAAAAAATTATAGAGCAAACATTAAGGGTTTCAAGATCAAGAACAAGAACAAGAACCCTAATATGCCGGAAACCCTTGAAAATAAAATCCTAATCCCATTAGTTATAAAATTCATTAAAGGATTTCTATCGTTGTATATCTCCATATAAACCGCAACACATAAAGCACTTCACTTATAACATACAGATTCAATGGAAACAACACATGTTCATAAAATGGTCAACAAACATAATGGATACCATGTCTTATTATCAAAAATAATAAAACAAAATTGACCAAGGGAAATAAGCAACGTTACCATCCAAGAAAGAAAACAAACAAACATGTTTCATTACTTGTCAAGTTTTGGCATTTAAATTCCAAGACCAACATAGAAGTGAAACAGTGCATTTATATTGCACTATTACGATTCTAACACTAACTTGATAATGATAAAACAAAAGGCTAATTTCAATTGCAATAAACATAGCATTGAATAGAAGCACATGGCACTGAAAAGAAAACGAATATAAACGTGGCCTCCTCAAACCAAACAAAATAATATATCTCATATATTAATCAATGCACACAGAGTTTATTGAACAATAAATTGTAAACAAAATTATGCAATAATTTTTTCTGCATAATTTTGAAATACCAAGAAAACAGATTTCTTTAATTCTAAACCCAGTCACATGTTATACATGTTGGGATTTATGCCCTAAAATCCAATTTATTGGCGTGTTATAAATAATTAAATAGTTTAATTATATGAGACTATTTATAAATGAACTAATGAGACATTATCTTAGTTCATGAGATACATAGTATGTGATTTAGTCACAGAAGATAAAAACCACAAGTTCGTTGTAAACTCAGAATTTTATTTCATAGTTGGTGATGAAATTGGGCATTTTATCTGCGAAGACTATAACATATCAACTAAGATGATTTGTCTTGATCATGGAAGTGGAGACTTCTAGTTGATATGTTGATATGTTTTAAGAGTTAAGATATATTGAACTGGACCGCTGTGAGATTTATTATTCTCCTAATGACTATCAAATGAATAATAAATTTGACGACTTCTATTTACATAAACTCTAAATCTTGAGAGAATAATGGACCTAATCATGAGATGTAGGTTGCTTTGATATATTAGGAGTGAGATTTATAAATTACGGTCAAAACCTCAGTATGTTGGGCAGTCGCATTTAGTATTGATGGAATATATATTCTCAAGATGAAATTCATAATTTCTTAACGGAGATATAAAATATTCCCTTGAGATAAGTTTAATGGGTTTGGTTATTCAAAGTGTTGGGCCTAACCACTTTAGTAAGGAGCTACTAAAGTATATATTTATGAAATTGTATTTCATAAATATATGATGAATAACATAAAGGATTAAACTGGGTACTCAAGGATTAAGATGTAGTAATCTTCAAAGTGGCAGTCTACATTCATGACTTTGTATTACTACAAATATTTTAATGAAGGGGTTGTATGTATAATAAAGTCTTGGGATATAATTTATTAATAAGGCCTAGATTGCAATTATATTCATATAGTGGTATTGAATATAATTAATGATAACTTTGGACTTATCAAGAGTTGACAGAAAAGCCCAAGGCCCATTGGAGCTAGAGTCTTATTTGTTCCATTTTAGTCCCATTCCAAGCCACATACTAGAGCCTAATTGGAATGGCCCAAAAGGCTAGCCCAATTAGATAATCAGTTATATATAAGGAGAGAAACATATAGAATTTCATAAGTCTTTTCATATGAGTCTTTCATTAATATCAAAAGGCATGAAATGGTTTGTATGTGGGTGTTGGACACTCTTTTATTTTCTCCTTGGAAATTGATTGAGAGACCACACTTCTTGGGCATCAAGTGAAATTGGAGTGAAGATTAAAAGTGTTCTTAAGTACTTCCAAGTTTTGGTTTTGAATTTCACCGCACTAAGGTATGCTTTATATTCTTTGTTCTAGAATTCAAGGTTACATGTTATCTCTCATGAATGAAGTAGATCTGTGATTGTTGCTTCCGCTGTGTTTTTTGTATGACATACAAAACCAAATTTTCCAACAATACAAGCATGATATTGTTGGGTTCTCTTTCAAGGGATTGGGAAATAGTTGAGGTGTAAGAGACTATGGATGATTTGGCTCATTCTTGGAATCTGCTTACCCTCTCCAAGAGAGAAGGGCCGGGGTGTAGTCGCATACGACGACAGTGTTAAAGATTTTTCCATTGCTACGAAATTTTTGACAAGAAGAACTATCAATGTGGAGGTCATAGCTAAAACATTCACACCACTATGGAGAGCTAGGAATGGTTTCAAAATCCAAAAGTTTGGTGATCATAAATTTTTTTTCACATTTGATAACAAGGATGATGTAGACAGAATTCTTAGTAGTGAACCATGGAGCTTTGATAAGCACCTGGTAGTCATGCAATGATATGAAGGTGACAAGCCTTTACATTAAATCAATTTGGATAGGATGACCATCTGGGAGCAAGTTCATGGACTTCCATTTAAGTATATGAGTTTGGAAGCAGGGATCAAAATTTGTGAAGTCATAAGAGAGGTGACTAGACCAACAAAGACCAGATTGTTTGATGTTGGAAATTTTATACGAATTCAGGTTTCCTTTGATCTATCTCTGCCATAGTGTCGTGGTCGCCTTATATCACTAAATGATAGGAAAGAAGTGTGGGTTTCATTCAAATACGCAAGATTGCCAAATATCTACTACTAGTGTGGTCGTCTTACTCATGATGACAGGGATTGCAATCTTTGGATTAAGAGTGAATGGACCTTGAAAATTGAATAGAGGGAATTCGGCACACATCTCAGAGCACCACCATTTGTCTTTTCAAAGAGGAGTGTGATCACCATCCCCGGGTAATATGCTGAGAAAAAGAAGGCGAGCTCTACCACCTCGGCAAGCCAAAACTCAACCCAGCCACTGCAGCAAGGTAGAGGAATAAGGCTGGAGCAATCAATTAGTGAAGCTGAACGTTATGCAGACCAAGTTAATTCCCCATCAATGTGTAACAGTTTTTTTTTTTTTGGAATTAATATCTCAGTTGAAACAGAAAATATTCAATCAAATCCAGCTAATCCCATGATTGTAGCAAAATTAAAGACTCCTAATGATTTCAAAATGCTGCTAAAAGATATTGATGAAGAGTTATGTAGGGAAAAGGAATGTAGCATGGTAGTAGAGGTCTTCATGGACTCAAACTCACGTGCCAACTTAATTCAACCTATTCCTCAACTTACAAAGTCACGTGGAGAATACATGTATTCCTAGGGTTTCACGTGGAGAATACATGTATTCAACTTATTCCTCAACTTAATTCAACCTATTCCTAGGGTTTCACCGCCAATTGAGAATACATGTATTCTCCCTAACTAGGCACGCAGAAATAGACCAACCTTTACTGCAAGTTCAAATCAGTTGCAGAGAATTTCGGGTCAAAAAGAATTGCAGAGAAAATAGAGTATCAAGTTGAGTTGCCTTCTAAATGTCTTCGGGCTTCTCAAGTTGATGATCAGACAACCTTTTTATTTGTGGAGGCTGGGAGTCAACCCTGCCAGCAACAATGAGTTGCCTAGCTTGGAACTGTCGTGGGCTTAGGAACCTGCATACAGGAAGAGAACTCATGGAATTGATATAGACAAAAGATCCTTCTATAGTGTTTTTAGCCGATACCCTTACAGATGAAGTAAGGCTAGAGTTCATCCAAAATAGTATTAATTTTGACCATCGATGGGTGGTCCCAAAGGTGGGGCATTGTGGTGGTTTGGTTTGTTATTGGAGATCATTGATCAATTTGAATATAGAGGGGTTAAACAAATATTATATTGATGCTGTTGTTGATAAAGGTTTGGAAAGTAATGGAATTTGATAGTTTTCTATGGTGAAGCCAATATTGCAAGAAGGAATGAAGCATGGGATAAGCTCAGGAGTTTGAATTCAAGACCAGGGAGGCCATGGCTGTGCTATGGTGATTTTAATGAAATTATTATATAGGATGAGAAATTGGGAGGAGCAACTTGATCCCATAATCAAATGCAGCAGTTTAGAGATGTGATTGATGAGTGTGGCTTTATGGATTTGGGTTTTGAAGGTCCAAAATATACTTGGAGTAGGCATTTCGAAAATGGAAATTCAATCTGGGAAAGACTTGATAGATGTTTGGCTACTAATAGTTGGTTTTTGAAATTTCAAAAATCAAAGGTTTATCATTTGAGATGTGATTCATCAGATAATAATCCTCTCCATATTGTTTTCTCAGGCCTTGATCCTCATATTTGGAAAAAAAATATTTCAATTTGAGGAGATGTAGCTATCAAACACGGGGTGTGAGAAAGTGGTTCAAGCAGCATGGACTAGTGTTGGTGATTTTGGGTCTGAGGGAGCTATTATGGCTAAAGTAGATAAGTGTGGGAAAGATTTGAGTTAGTAGAACAAAAATGTTTTTGGTAATGTGAGAAGGGAATTGGATCGTCCATGACTAATGGCAACAATTTTCGAATTAGGGAGATAAAGAGGGAGACTGAGGTTTTGTTGGATAGAGAAGATATTATGTGGGCTCAACGGTCAAGAGTACTAGGGTGAGGCAAGGAGATAGGTATACCAAATATTTTCATAGTTGTGCTACAAGGAGATATAGGAAAAATGTGATTGAGGGAATTAGAGATGAAGATGATAGATGGAGAGACCAACTGACTGATATATCCATAGTTTTGGTAAATTACTACAAGAACCTATTTACCTCAACTGTGCAAATTATGCCCCACAATGTATTATCATGTGTGCCCCCTATTATTGAAGAAGAGATGAATGCCGCACTAGGCCAAGAGTTTATTGCAAAAGAAATGGAGGATGCACTACCCCAAATGGCACCCCTCAAAGCCCCTAGACCGGATGGGTTGCCTCCATTATTCTATTCACAGTAAGGCAGGATGTCACTACCTCCATTTTGGCATTGTTGAACTCAGGTACCTTAGCTACCCCTCTAAATCACACTTTTGTCACTCTTATACAAAAAACAAACAAGCCTGAGTATGCTCACTAATTCTACCCAATCAATCTTTGTAATGTGCTATACCAAAACTACTCCAAAGTCCTAGCCAACCGGTTGAAAAAATTACTACCCTCCATAATCACAAACCAACAATTAGCTTTTACAAAGGATAGTCTTTATGGCTTTTAAGACCTTTCATAGTTTATGGCAATAAAATTGGATATGAGTAAGGCTTATGATAGGGTAGATTGGGATTTCCAGGAAAAATTAATGAGGCAAATGTGTTTTAATGGAAGGTGGATCCATTTGTTTATGGGGTGTGTAAAAACAGTTTTATATTCGGTATTAGTGAATGGAGAGTCTTGTGGTATGATTCAGGCTACTCGTGGGATTAGACAAGGTGACCCACTATCACATTTTCTTTTCCTGCTTTGTACTGAAGGGCTAAATGTGTTAATCAAGAAAGCAGAAAATAATGGGGACATACATGGATTTTCTCTTTGTAGGAGAGGACCTAAGCTAACCCATTTGCTTTTTGCAGATGATAGTCTTCTCTTTTGCAGGGCAACCATGGTAGAATGCGGCAAGGTGTTGGAGATTTTGAATATGTATGAGGAGGCATCGAGATAGAAAGTTAATAGAAGCAAAAATGCTTTATTCTTTAGCAAGTGCACTCCAATATAAACAAAGCATGATATCAAGGAGGCTTTGGGTGTTCTAGAAATTATGCAATATAAAAGGTACTTAGGTCTCCCTTCTTTTGTTGGTAAGGGGAAAAAAAGCAAGTTTCAATTACATCAAAGAGAAAGTATGGAGAAAGTTACAAGGATGGGAAGACAAATTACCATCTCAAGCAAGAAGGGAAGTGTTATTGAAGTCAGTTATACAAGCTATCCCCACCTACTTTATGGGATGTTTTAAATTACCTATTAGCTTGTGCAATGAAATTGAAGCTCTAATAAAAAATAATTGGTGGGGACAATGAGGTAATCGTAGAAAGATTCATGGGGTTAAGTGGGAAGAAATGACAAAATCCAAGATGGTGGGTGGAATGGGTTTTAGATATTTAGCAATGTTCAATGACCCTTTACAAGCAAAACAAGCTTGGAGACTTTTGCACAATAAAACATCTCCATTTTATAAGGTATTTAAGGCTCATTATTTCCCAAACACTACAATTATGAAAGCTGCTGAATCAAGATTGGGGTCCTATGCTTGGAAGAGTATTCATAAAGGAAGGGATATTATTCAAAGAGGAGCAAGATGGAGCGTTGGAAGGGTAGAGAATATTAACATCGGGTAACACAGGTGGTTACCAAGAAAACATCCACCACAATTTCCCATCTATCCCATAGACGACTTTGCAAACTCCATGATGGACTGTTTAATTGACCAAACCATGCGGCAATGGAGGGCAGACTTGGTGGATGGTTTATTTGTGGGTGAAGATGCAGAAATAATAAAGGCAATACTGCTGAGTTGAGTAGGAACGGAGGATGTGCTATTCTGGCCTTACACTAGCAATGGAGTGTATAGCTGCAAAATGGGTTACTGTTTCCTCAAAGAAGAAGCTAAAATGGAGGTCACAAACTAGGTTCCACCACTTAGAGATAAACACGTTTGGAAAGCCACTTGGTTGATGCAAGTGCCACAGAAGGTAAAGGCTTTTATATGGAGGGCCTGTCGCAATGCCATGCCAACGAAACAAGCTTTAGTGAGAAGAACCATTATTGCCAACTCAATCTGTGACCGTTGTAGAGCTGAAGCCAAAGACCCACTCCATGCTTTGTGATCATGCATTGAACTTGATATTGTCTAGGTAGACCAATCATTATGGAATTTCAGAAATTTAGTTGGTTTTGCAGACTTTAAAGACTTGGTCTCATGGATAACATTGGAGGGTAAGTAGCTAGATCTTTTTGCAGTCACGACATGGTAGTTTGGAATCAACGGAACCAGGTCCGTTTACAAGTTCCTGCTAATGCTCTTCACCAAACTACTGTTGCATCGAAAACTAGCATAAATGACTTCCACATAAAGAGATAGGAAACGGAGACACAAGTTCGACGGGGTTGTCGAATATCTCACAATGGTTGGCTGCCTCCTCTAGTGAATATGGTAAAAATTAACTTTGATGGCGCTGTTTTCACAAAAGAAAAGAAAGCTAGTGTAGGCATGGTGGTCAGGGATGCGAAGGGCTTGGTTTTAGCTTCATGTGCAAAGGAAATGCACCAACCTTACAAGGCAGCGGTGATCGAGTCATTGGCAATAGCTACAGCTTTGTCCTTTGCAACAAATCTTGGCTTTTGACGTGTTGGTTTGGAGGGAGATTCGATGGACATGATACAAGCCTTGAGGGAGAATGGAAAATCCTTAACACTAGCAGGTTTGCTACTTAAGGATGTGAGAATTTTATCCCAAAATTTTGAACAATTGCTTTACTCTCATACAAAAAGAGAAGGCAATTTTGTAGCTCATAATCTGCGTAAATATGCTTTACACTTCTTAGATTTTTTAGCGTTGATGGAGGATGTTCAACTACAAATACAATCTATTTTACAAGCTGATTTAGCTTGCTTTCATTAATAAAGTTTATATTTTCCCCCTAAAAAACAAAAAAAGCACAATACACTTTTTTTTTCTTTTGAGCAACATTAATTGGCCCCTCATTTTAGTGTGTATCTTTTATTGTCCTCATAATTTGATTTGTTCCATTGCTTAAAATCATAACAGGACTTTTATTATGTTTTTCTTTTTAAAAAAAAATAATTTTCACTTTCTTTGGTTTTGTCATTTGATAAACATTCCAAAGTAAACGCAACTATTCGGAACAGTTGTCAGTAATAATTACTTAGTATTTGATAAAGGAAAAAATCCTGATAAAGGCATGTGTCTGTGTGTGTGTTTCGAATGTGTCTAGTCATGTCTACTAGACATCTACTTACATTACCACTTAGGCCCTGCTTGACAATGATGCTTTAAAAAGCAAGGAGAGCAAAACCAAGAGCCTTCTTCAAGGTATAGACTAGAGATCATGACCATTTTGTGAGCTACACCAGAAGTCAGATGGAAATTGAGATGTTTGTTCAATTGGGTCACGGATTGAGAAAGTGAACAAGGTAATTAAAAGCCTTTTGACGATGTTAAAAACCGTCACTAGATGTATCACCCAAACCTACAGTCTTCAGTAAAAGTTGAAGAGTAGTGAACCTGCAAAAATGGAAATTCTTTCAAAGAGCACCGGTGTGGTGTTGGCCTAATATCCTCCGAAGGTTAAATCAAAAACTCGCAATGAACTTTTAAGAAGGAGTTTGCAAATAGTATTTTTTGTGTACCTTGAAATTGGGGTGCCTTGTTGTTTACATAGGGGTTTGTGGATGACCATCTTAGCTGAATTGTAGGGACATGAGGTTTTCCTTCAGCTGAATTGTAGGAGTTGGGAACTATCCATTTGCTGATTTGTAGGAGATGAAAGTTATCCCTTTGCTGGCAGTTGTGTAAATGTAGGAGAGTCTTAGGTGATGCAAGCATTGTAATGTAAGCTTAGTATGCTCATCTTTACCCATCCGTTGATGAGGGTGATGCATGGGTGTCAAGGTCAAGCTCACAAGTGCTTACCCGTCCACTTCTGTGCGTGAAGAACACTTGGTTGGAGTAGTCGTGATAATTTGCATTTGTTACATTGACTCTTCCATTTTTGATAAGTAGGTAATTTCAAAAGACTAGCCTATCTTGGAAGATTAGATATGGAGTTAGCTAAAAAGTATCCCATCAGTTGCCTCCCATTCCGTGGTCGTCCCTTTTTGGGTGAGCCACGGAATCGTTCATTTTTGTTCTTCATCATCATTCTTTTATTTTTCTTTTTTCTCTTTTTTTTTTTTAGACAAGTGGCGGCCTCAAATTGGCCAACCATTGCCTCATTTGGTGTTTACAAGAATTTTGCCTATAAATAGGTGAATTTCCCATTCAGACCTCACTTATTTTTAAAATTTTCTCTTAAGCCATCTTTAAAGCTTTCTTGGTTGTCTGCTTTCCTACTCGTTAGACTCTAGTCGTTTGGTTGTTTGATTGTCCAAACCTTCTCTTGTTTGAGAATCACTTGGCCAGAATTTTCTCATTCAAGCTCTAATTGTCTGTCTTCCTTACTCGTTTAAATGGTACTCATCTAGATTTTGCTTATTCAAGCTCCAATCACCCAAAGCGCTTTTCAGCCAAATTTCATTGAGCTTTGCTAGTAAGCCACTTCAACTTTTGTTTATTGCGTTCACTAAATAAGACCCATAAAATCAGACAAGTACATAGACCTGGTTTTATTTCATCATTATAGGTGTAAGAATAAGTGAGTTCGAGTCCACCCGTAGCCCTCCGTCATCCAAACATAGAAAACTAGATGACAGACGGTTGCCTCCAAGTGTGAACATAGATTCACTTGATGATGTTCTTTCTTTAGAGTTGTCATAAACAAGCCTGTCTAGAGATGAGCCAAGGGAAGATTCGTTTGATGCTGAGCCAGGGGAGGCCTCATTGTCTAGTGTTGAGTCATCCGAGCCAAGTTTCGAGGCTGGGTCATCAGGTACCATTTCAGTAGGTGGAGATGGTGATTCCTCTCCACCTGAAGGCCTTGACCGACCCTTTATCCTGCTTGATAAATGGGAGGTGAACAAGCATTGTTCCTCCCTTTCTAAAAAGAGGTTACTTAAGACCATCCACCTATAGGCGACTTTGGTCATGCGTCCACCCTTAGGTGACTTTGCTTGTTCTCCTTCCCTCTTGAGGTGACTTTACATTTAGACCATTCACCGGTGACTTTATGTTTAGACAGTCCATCTGTAGGCAACCTTGGTTGTCTATCCACCCTTAGGACTTTGTTCGTTGTTCTTCTTTCTTGGGGTGAATTTATGTTTAGACCATCCACCTATAGGCGACTTTGGTCGTCTGTCCGCCCTTAGGCGACTTTGTTCATTGTCCTTCCCTCTTAGGGAAACTTTTCGTTTAAACCGTCCACCCATAGGTGACTTTTATTGTCTGTCCTTCCCTTTTAGGGTGACTTTATGTTGGACTGTCCACTAGTAGATGACTTTGATCGTCTATCCTTCCTTCTTGGGATGACTTTATGTTGGACCATCTACCTATAGGTAACTTTAGTCATACATCCACCCTTGGGCGACTTTGCGTTGGACTGTCCACCCGTAGACGACTTTGGTTATGTGTCCACCCTTAGGTGACTTTGCATTAAACCATCCACCCGTAGGCGACTTTGGTCATGCATTCACCCTTAAGGGACTTTGCTTTAGACCATTCACCCGTAGGTGACTTTGGTCATGCGTCCACCCTTGGGGGACTTTGTGTTGGACTATCAACTTTAGGTGACTTTGGCCATACATTGACCTTTGAGTGACTTTGCTTTAGACTGTCCACCCGTAGGCAACTTTGGTCATGTGTCCGCCCTTAGGCGACTTTGGTTGTTCACTTCCTTTTACCAAATGCATCACAAGTGGAGAAAATGCTTATAATCAAATGGTAAGCTCATAGGAAAATAATTTAAGTCTTAAATAAGCAATAACATCAAACCATAAGTTGTATCAAAACATGACACTTATAAGCAATGTATGGAAAAGAAATGCAAGAAAGTAAATGAAAACATAGTTGTAGGAAGCGAACTATTGGCAGTACTCCCTCAAGTGGTCGTTGCTCCAAGGGTTAGGTAGCTTTTGCCCGTCAAGTGTCTCTTGGTGGTAAGTACCCTCTCTTGAAGCAGTCGACAACCTTTTGAGGTTTTTCCCACTTCAGGGCTAGCTTTCCTTATGCCGAGTCCCTGGTGGAGAGTGTCACCCTTCTCAAAACTGGCTCACCTATGTTGAAGTGTCTTGCCTTCACCCGTCTATTGTAATGCCTAGCCATAAGGTTTTGATACCGAGCTAACCTATGTTCAGCACCTATTCTTTCTTCATCTAGTAAGTCAAGGTTAAGACAAAACTTTTTGTCATTCTTCTCTTCATTGTAGTGATCCAATCTAAAGCTCGTAAGTCCTACCTCTGCTAGTATTACTGCTTTGGTTCCAAACGCAAGTTTGAATGGAGTTTCACCTGTAGGGGTTCATGTTGTCGTCCGATATGCCCATAAGACACTGAGAAGCTCATCTGGCCATATCCCCTTTGCCCCCTTAAGCTGAGTCTTAATCAGTTTGAGCAAGGATTGGTTCGTTACTTCTACTTGTCCATTGGCTTATTGATACGCTGGCGAAGAGTAGTAGTTCTTAATTGAGAGCTATTGACGAAATTCTCGAAATGCTTCATTGTCAAATTGCTTTCCATTATCAAAAACTAGCACCCTTGATATCCCAAAGCTACAGACAATGCTCTTCCATATGAAGTTCCTAATGTTTTTTTTCAGTGATGGTAGCTAGTGGCTTAGTTTCAACCCACTTTGTGAAGTAGTCAATGCCAACAAGGAAGTTGAGCTGTCAAACTACTATTGGAAATGGACCATTATGTCTAGTCCCCATTGCACAAAGGACCATGAAGATGTCATTGGGGTGAGTTGCTTTGGTGGTTGTCGAGGGATGCTACTAAGTGTTGGCATTTATCACATGCTCTAATATAAGACTGGGCATCCTTCTGTAATGTAGGCCAATAGTATCTTGCACGAATGAGCTTTCGAGTAAGAGAATAGGCCCCTGCGTGGTTACCACAAATTCCTTCATACACCTCTCTCAGCACGTAGTTTGCTTCACTTGGGGCTAAACATCTTAAATACAAAAGAGAGAAACCTTTCTTGTACAGTATGTCCTTTATCAAGACAAAATGCGAAGCCCAAACCTTCAGCTTTCTTGTACTACCTTGGTCATCTGGAAGTTGTCCGTCTTTCAGGTAAAAGATGCTGGGAGTCATCCAATTGTCTCTTGGCAGAATCACTTGGACTTCTATCTGATCCATTGTTGGTGCGCATTGTACGAAAGAAAGTTCTTTTGGAACTTATACGAACTTTGCTTCCAAGCTTTGGCCTACGTGTTGCTTCATAAGATGCATATATTTCTTCATGCACTCCCCTTTCTCCTTGTAGTCTCCATTGACTTGTCCAACAACTACTTGGGAGTCACAATGGATAACTATAGAGTATGCTCTTGCGACATTAGCTAAGTCAATGCCTACTAGGAGTGCCTCATATTTAGCCTTGTTGTTTGTCATCTACAATTGAAGCCTTACAGCACACTCTACCACATCCCCTTTTAGTGATTGTAGTATAATGCCAACTTCACCAACACGCTTGTTGGATGAGCCGTCAATCTTGACAATCCATGTGGCTGCCCCCTATTCCTTGCCCTCTTCATTCTTGGTAGGTGAAAGTTCTGCTGCAAAATTGGCTAGAGCTTGAGCTTTAATGGCTATCCTTGGTCGATACTGCACATCAAATTCACTCAAAACAATGCCCCAAAGAACCATTCTTCTCACTACATCGGGGCTATTCATGGCTTTCTTCAGTGGTTTGTTCGTCAGGATGATTATTGTATGGGTTTAGAAGTATGGCCTCTGCTTGCGAGTAGCCATGACTAGAGCAAATGCCAACTTCTCAATAGGAAGGTATCTCTCTTTAGCTCCCCTTAAGACTTTGCTGGTGTAGTATATGGGCATTTGTATCCTTTCTTCCTTTCTGATCAAGGATGAACTAATGGCTATAGGCGACACCGACAAGTAGAGGAAAAAGTCCTTATTTGGCTTTGATGGCCTGAGCAAGGGTGGTGTTGACAAGTAGGCCTCTAGCTCTTCAAAAGCTTTTTGACAGTCATTAGTCCACTCAAATGTCTTCTCCAATGTCCGTGGTCACAATGGAAGCGGCAATACTTGTTCTTGGACTATTTGTTTGGGTATCCCTTCAACTTTTCTGGCCACTTGAGCGTGGGGTCATCGCTGATGTGCATCAATACCTAATCCAAGGGAATATTTAGTGGGGTGAAGTTAATGATTTACCTAGATGGAGGCCTTGCCTTCCTATCATCTCTCTTCCTATCCAACTGAGAGGTTGTCTTCCTAGTGTTAGCTTGGGTGTCTTCTATATTCTCTCTTCCTCTTACCCTTTCCATTTTTATAAGCAATCAGTGTGTCTTCTGCATTCATGTACTTTGTAGCCTTAAAAAAGCATATTAGCGATGGTCTTCGACTCATCCCTTAGCACAACAAAGAAGAATTCTCCTTCTTTGAGCCCATCTCATCCATCTCGTTTATCAGTAGGGCTTCCTTATTGAATTGGGCCACGTATGACCTGAGGCTTTCGTCTTTTTGTTGCATGATTTGCATCAGTGCATGTGTTGAGCGTTTGTGCCTTTGAAGTGGGTGACAAAGTTATTGCCCAACTCCTTGAAGATTGATACAGAGTTTGACTTAATCTTGCTAAACCAAACTCGTGCTAATCTTTTAGGGTGGTAGGGAAGCTCGACACATTATCTTGTCTAAGATGCCTTGGAGGTGCATGAGAGCCTTGAAGGATTCAAGATGGTCAAGTGGATCTTTCATCCCATCATGATTCTCTAAGGATGGCATCCGGAATTTAGGCGGTAATGGGCAAGATGTGACTTGTGCCATGAAGCGAGAGTCGGTGCGATGTACTAGGTTGTCAAGTGTTGATGTTCCTCCCTTCATGTCATTCACCATAAGATCCATTTTGTCCTTCATTGCCTTCATCTTAGTCTTCCATTGTGTGTTGCCTATTTCGGGTTCGCAGAGCGATGCATCTTATCTTTTAGTCTACCTACTAGGTACATTGCTCTCAGTCTTGTCTTCTTCACGATGATCATTCCTTGATTGATGATGGTTGGTGCGCTCTTGGTGGTTGCTGGCTTCAAGTCGCTACTTTTGCAGTTGTTCAACCCATACCTCCAACACTTGATTTTACAACACAAGGGCTTTATTCTGCTGGGTAAGTCGTTCGATAGCAGTTGAGAGCATTTGCAATTGCCTTTCTATGGTGGTGGGGGGATTTCCAGTTTTTGGTTTGACTAATGCCATCGATTGAGTTTGGACCATACGACCTTTTGGGTCAGGGGTAAAGCAATGGCTAATCACTTGATTCCCACAGATGGCACCAACTGATGATGCTGAAAACCATCAGTAGGCCTATTGCCCAAACCCACATTCTTTAGTAAAAGGTGAAGAGTAGTGAACCTGCAAAAAATGGAAATACCTTCAAAGAGCACCGATGTGATGCTGGCCTAAGACCTCCAAAGGTTAAGTCAAAAACTCACAATGAAATTTTAAGGAGTTTCTAAATAGTATTTTTTGTGCATCTCGAAATTAGGGTGCCTTGGTGTTTATATAGGGGTCTGTGGATAACCACCTAAGTGAATTGTAGGGACGTGGGGCTATCCCTCAGCTAAATTGTAGGAGTTGGGAACTATCCCTTTGCTGATTTGTAAGAGATGGAAATTATCCCATTGCCAATCGGTTGTATAAATATAGGAGAATCTTAGATGATGCGAGCATTGTAATGTAGGCTTAGTACGCCCATCTTTACCCATCTATCAATGAAGGTGACAGATGGGTTAGAAGGTCAGGCTCTTAAGTGCTTACCCATTTGTTTCTATGCGTGACGAGTGCTTGGTTGGAGTAGTCATGATAATTTGCAATTGTTACATTGAGTGTTTCATTTCTGATAAGTAGGTAATTTTGGAAGACTAGCCCATCTTGAACGACTAACTCATTTCGGAAGACTAGCCCATCTCGGAATACTAGGTATATAGTTAGCTAAAAAGTTCCCCATCAACCTTCAACCATTCCTCCTCGCTTTTCTGTGGATTTTTTTTTTCCTTTATTCCTTTGGTTTTTAGACTTGCAGTAATATACTGCATAATAAATTGACCCTTTATTAGGGCCCAATATGATAAAAATGCAATACACAACCCAACCACACAAGTATGAATAAAATTAAATAATATAGTGTACAAACTACTAAGGTATTAGTACAACAGTATGAAAGTATCAATACATTAAACCTAGACAAGATGGTAGGCTTGGGGCTATTGAGCCCAATGCAATGATACACATGTTTTCCAAGATAGACCATCAAGCCTCAGACCAAAGTCGCCAAATAAATAGGTTTATTTTTTATATTTTATTTAACTTAAATAAATTGTATTTATGCTATTTGTAAATGTCTTCAACAGTATGTTGGGTTCTTGCTAAACACAGTATGTATGGTTGGGTATAAATGTGTAAGATATGATTCATTGACGAGGGAAATTTCAGCTTTTTTAAACCAGAAATAATAAGGTGATAGTTCCAAGGCAATGGATTAGCAATATAAATTCCTTTCTTTTTTGTGAGCCTTTTTTATTATTTTTTTGGGTGAATTTGTTCATGATATTCTGTGATTTTGAGGCTAACGAAACACATCTCATTTTTTGAGACTGTAACGCCTAAACAGTCTGATCCAAAATCCTACCCTCTTTGTTGAAATGGGCACATTGATAAACGGCTCCTCAAAAGCTGCTTTCTCACTGAGTTCTTCAAAAGCGTCAACCACATTTTGAAGTCTTGCAACAAATTCAATCAAAAGCGAAACAAATGTTGCTAGGGACAAGGCACTTGCACTTTCATATGTCTTGCATTCAGTTTCTTTACCAACTGCATCACCATTAAGTGAGAGACCCAATGGCCAAGATATTTGCTCCCTCGACATATCCTTTGAATAATCAAATTTTGAAGGAGTCCATACTGGAAGTGACCTCAAATCGAGCACAGTTTCACTCAAAGACTTAAAACCCAATTGCATACTTTCATTATCTTTATCCAAAAGATTTTCTTGGTGTTCTAGTTCCTTAGGATGTATTCCAATTTCCAAGCTCTCTGAATTGACTAGGAGATATGATCTTTGGTCTATCTTCTTTTGTAATTGCTCTGCAGCTTCATGAACTTCTTTAAGTAAGTCTTCGGGGCCTAGTTTTTCCATCTTTTCTACTTTGCTACCAAGCTCACGTAAAAATTTAGCACCTTCTGCTCCAACCCTTTGAAGCTCGTTACAAAAGACCCGTCTCCTTTCTGCTGGGGCCTGAATGTAAGCGCACAAGTTTAATAATTTGTTTGACATTAGATTTTTTTTTTTTTTTTTTTTTTGATGAATGAATGACATTAGATATATTACAAATTTATTATATAACTTTTATAAAACTAATTAATGCGTTACTAATTCAAAAAAAATCACATTCATTTATAATTATGCAGTGGAAATATTTTAATAATAATAATAATTACCTGTATTTCTGACATAATACATCCATGCAGTGCCATGACTGTGAAAGCACAATGCCTTAATGCACCGCTTACTTTAACATAGTTTTTCCAAGGATAATCGAACATTTTATAACGACCGTGAGGTGGTTCCCAGACTGCGAAGCCTAACTGCACATATTAGAACACATCAATACCATGCATAATTGTGAACACCTACTCATTTTTTTTTTTTTTTTTTTCAATTAGCATTGTATGATATTAATATAGCAAATACCAGAGTATCCTCTTGGCCTTTAGATTCTACCACTGATTGGTAACCCTTGTACAATGGATCATCTGCAGCTTGGAATGTAAGAATTGTTGAAGGGACCCTTTCATATTCAACACATTTCAAGTACCCATTAACGCACCCTAGAAAACAAGCTTGTGATAATCAACAAAAAGATTTAAGCAATGTGGCTAGCTAATATATATATATATATATATGAAAAAGCATTTACTTAATTTCCTGGCATAACTAAAACAGATACTCACAGACCTTCTAATGAACTGGCTAAACTCATGAAATTTTTCACCACCAAATTGTGCAAATCCTCTCCTGACCAAATGGGGTAAATACAAATATTTACAGCTAGACAGACCCCTGCCCCCACTGCAATAAGCACTAGTCGAGTCAGGACTGCCTCTGTATATTCTCTTGTTCTATTCCCAGCAACCATAAGGATACAATAGGTCAATATGAATACTCGAAATCCATATTCATAGGGCTTCATTGTCGGATACAGCTTCAAATAAGAGGTACAAGATCCTAACCACCATAGAGCAAAAAATAAATTTTTTGTTAAACTTTTTAAGTGATTCATGGTAATATTTCTTAAAATTCATACCTGTTAGAAAAGTGCTTATGACAATTACAACTTTCTCCCATTGGCCAGCCAATAATGATAGCTCAGCAAAGCAGTAAGCAAGAATTCCAGCACACAATGTTCCCAACCCACGATTAAATCCCTTGATAAAAGTTGCTCCTAGATGAAATAATAGTAAGTAATTAGCTTTAGATTTTAAGAAAAACAAAAATCACCATTGAAGCAAATTTTTATAATTTAATATTTTGATCATGAACAAACTCCTAACAAATATACAATTCAAATATAATACACTAAACGATAATTATCATACCTATGCTGAATTCAAACATCACAATGACAGTGAGGATTGCCCAGATTGAGTACTGACCAATGTCGTGATATGTTTCTCTCCAGAATATGAGCAAGGTCACAATTGACAATGCCAGTCCCATTTTGATTCCAAATATGATTTTTCGGGGATCAGAGCGACCCATTTCCCATGCTTTCCCAAAAAAATCTTTTAAGCTAATCCAACAATTCTTTATTTTTTCTCTTACCGAAGTGAGACACACACATCTGCTCCCCTCATCATCATCTCCTAAGCTTCTAAATGCAAGTAGCTCTTCTTTATTATTGCCTAACAAAGTATGCCTGGGTGACTCCATTTTGTCACTTTGGTTCACGTACTTGGGAAAATTAAATGCACAAAGTACCAATAGCTCACGAGGGATGAGATTATAAAGAGAGTTTAGCAAAAATGGGCATTACTAGTAAAAGCCAAAATTAGCATAGGAAGTATTCAATTTCATACAAAAAGCACAAAATAGTACCATTTCAATGTATTAATAAACTTCAAAGAATATGTATACATTTATAATTTTACATGGTTTGGATAGATATGGATCGATCTAAAAGGCCTTGGGAAATTTAGGAGTAAAGAAAACTTTTCAATTTTCTACATAAAACTAACTTCAATGCAAAATTACAAGAGTTGGATTCAATGAATTGAGTTTTATGATTACTCGTCTCCACATTTATTCAATATAAATCTCAATTTCCTTTGGGCTTAAAAATTAAACTTCCACCCTTGGTGCGGTGGTCACTCTACAAGTATAAGTGCTTGTGGGGTGTGAAGGGTAAAGGCCGAAGTTCAAGTCTCTAGAAGAGAGTTTCACACACATATACACACTTAAATTAAGTAAGAGTAGAATTTCTATCTTGTATAAAAAAAATAATTAAAAATTAAACTTCCATAATTTTTCTCTCAATATCTTTGGTTTTCTTTCTGAGAGGTATGTTAATTTTCAAAATATTATGTTCATCTTCAATATTTTTTTTAGATGTTATGTATACGTTTTTACTTATTTAGCATAATAATGTGTTTAGGCTTATTTTTTCATATTATGTGTCAAATTAGATTTTTGGTTTTCTATATGATGCATATACTTGGTATGGATTTGTAGTTGTTTTGGTTGCTTTTAGTTCAATTAAAATTTAGAGGTTAAATTGTGATATTATTGCATCACTGTGGCATTATTTTTTCTAATGTTGTATCATGAAATTCTAGCAGTTTTTATAGCTAATCTATATATAATAATAATAATAATAATAATAATAATAGGTGAAACGGAGAGAAACTGAAATTCAAATTTCAAATTAGAGTTTCAATTTTGCGTCATGTGTTCTAAATTATTTATTTTTAAAGAGTTTTATTTCTTAATTTTAGAATCAAATGTGAAACCACATTAAAAATATTTATCCAAGTGAGTTATTAAATACAAAAATCAAAGAGTCTAGAATAAATGAATTGAAAAAAAAAGAAAAAAAAAAGTGTTTCACAATAATTATAAAAAATGGAAAATTTACATTTTATACCTAATAATATCATTACAAAAATTTTTAAAGAGTTAATAAAATATAAAAATGACTATCAATAGTATTTAAATTATATATATATAGGAATTATATTATGCATCTTACTGTATGTTTTTAAGTGTATCTATGCATATGCATGGGGTTATAAGCTAATTGATATATAAAGCATAAATCATACAACAAAGACACCTAAGAACTAATAGGTTTGTAAATGACAATATGAACTGTGACCTGGTGATGTTTCTAGGTTGCATGAATTAGAGGAATTTTTTCCCTTAATGTATTTAGTTTGAATTTAGTTTTAGTAGAAAATTTCATAGATTAATTGTGATTAACAATAAATGTATTCATGAAATCAATGGATCATAAATAATTTCTTACAAAATTTATCAAAATGCACCACGCATTGCACGAGATATCGGCTAGTTTATTATAATATTTTTTCGAATCCATTATGGCATGAGTAAAGTTACATCACAATATTTTCCATAATTATTGATTTGACAAGTTGTGATTAATTCTCGTATGACTATATGAGCTTATCACTAACACTACTTTATTGTCTACCATTAACAATTTGTTAACTCAATAATTGTTTAAAAAAAAAAATGTAAGAAGAGTTGTGACTCTAAACTTTTTGTTATGATATTATAATTTATACATCCTCCTCTCACTACATAGTTAAGTTTCATATTGTTTAAGAGAGTGTGTTGTGTATAGTATAACTTATCTCACCCTTTCTTAAAAGTTATCAAGGCTTTTGAGTGGAGTTATGGTATATTTTTGTGTTAGAACTCATTTTCCTCTCCTTTGTGTGTGTATATGTTTGTTTCTAAAAAGAAAATAATCAAGTCCCATATTTTACTTAAGTGATTTTGAAGATGTTACAAATTTCATTACGCAAACCTTACAAACTAATTTATTATCCAAAAAAAAAAAAAAAACTAATTTCATATATTTATTTATTATGTGGTTGAAATAATACCAATCACATTAATATCAGTACCGAATCCCTTAATATAAAATTAATGCTAATTTAAAATTTTCCTTATTTTTTCAAAAGGAGGCATGATAGCCTTATATGGCTTAATGTTGAAGAAACTTATTCTCACGGTACCATTTGTTATGCTTCGTTTTTAGTCTTCTATTAGAAGATATTAAGGACATTATGGAATTACATGGTTCTTAATGGTGAAGAAATTTCTCTTACGGTACAATTTGTTATACTTAGCTTTCAAGTCTTTTATTAGAAGTCATCAAGGACATGATAGCCTCATATGGCTCTAAATGGTGACGAAATTTCTTCATAACGTACTACCACCATGGCACGGCACACTCAACTCCTGTACATGGCCATAAAAATAGTGTGTCCGTGTGTTTAGATGAGTTTAAAATTCCAACTTATTTTTCATAAAATAACTAGTAAACGAATTAATTAAAACTTTATATATATATATATATAAAGGACAATATTTTACTAATAATATTATAACTTAATAACTAGTGAGTCACTTAAAATTTTAACATAGTTTCAACTAAGATAAATTAATTATCTTAATATATGGGTTCTAGTGAGTTCAATTGGTAAAATCTCTTATAGTCAAATAAAAGATTTAGGGCTCAATCTACGTCTACACCAAAAAACCAATTGGTTTTGTTTATTTATTTATTTATTTATTTTTTATGAAACCAATTGGTGTCTTGATATGATAATAAAGAAACTACCTTTAGGACTCTATGAAGTCATGCGCCAAAAAACCAATTAGTATCTTAGTCTAATAATAAAGAAACTACCGAATCCTGAGATATTTCAGTAAAAACAGTAGATAAATAGGTTATGGTAAATTATTGTAGTTAGGGGTGTGTATGGGTCAGGTTGATGAGTTTTTTTCAACCTAAACCATCTTTATGGGTTAAAAAAATCCAACACAACCCAACCCATCATAGGGGTTCAACCTAATCCAGCCCAACCCACGTGGATCGGGTTAGACATTTTTTTTAATTACTATTATTATTATTATTAAATTGAGCATTAGAACTGTAGAGACTCAATTTGGATTGGACCCAGAGTATGAATGGGTTTTCAGCCCAACAAGCTCAAACAATAAATTTGTAGAGAGTGGATTGAAGGTTTAGGCGCTGGCCGTCGTTCACCAAGCATGAACTCTCTTCTTTTATTAAAAGATACTTAGAACTTTTTTACAACTGGGGGGATGCTCCTCGGCACGTGGCCGAGGAGCCCATTTTTCTTCTCCCTTCTCCCCCCTCCATATTACTTTACTTGCTTTTCTTATATAGTCTTCATCTTCCTATCTCCTTCTTCCATCTGTTGATCATCCATTCGCCTTTCTTCTGGCCGTCCGTCCCATCAGAGGCCTTATCAGTACTCAAGTGGTTCACTCTGATCAACGTTGCCCTGCTAAGGGGTTATATCCCCATTAATGCGGCCAGAGGGGTTAGGTAAATGCATTAAGTGTGAATGTGACAGCTTGCTCTGGGCTTGTCCCTTCCCAAAATTATCCTTAGTATGCCGAGGACGAAGAGGTCCTCGACGTGGGTCAAAAAAGAAGCTTTCCCCAACTTAGCCTTGGATGGTTAGTCTTCCTCGGCATCGGCCTTGGGCCTACTACACGATGGGCTGAGGCTATCAGGCCCACGGGCCCCACAATAGCCCCTCAAAACCCTGCTGCATGTTCCCTCGGACGGGGAGGAGGGTTTTGATACCTACGGGCCCTCTAGACGAATCGCCCCACTTCGGTTCGTGCTAATGCTGGCGACTTTTCGACTGCCCGATGTGCGTTTTTTGCGTTTCAAGACTTAATGTGTGCCTTCATTAAATTTTGGCGGCACCACGTTTCCCACTTTCAACGGTGTGATGGTAATTGTTCGGTGGAGATCTCCTGCTTTTATGGGCAGGCAGTTACATTTGGGGAACCTAAGGGGGAGTATAAGTACCTGTTTGAACCGCCTGGTTTCCTCATTTTCGCGCTTACAACCATTGATGCGTATGATTTGAATCTGGTTCAACTTGCACACTACCTGAAGAGAATCGTTATATTTCTTTAAGTCTTCTTCTTCCAGTGACCCCAAATTTCCTTGATTCTATTCCTTCTTTTCTTCTTCTGGAACTTTTAGTCGTCCTTGGGGAATGGGAAAGTTTAAGAAGTTGGTTGAGTCCAACGAGATGATGAACAAATTCATTGTTGATTATGGGATACCCAATAATGTGAGTTTGAAGTACTGTGAAGAAGGGGAGTGGTACATTAAGAGGAGAGAGGGTGAAGTCGTGATCCCGATAGTCGTGATCCCGATAGTCGCTTTCGTAGAGGGAGGGATGAGAATCCCTATGAGGCCAGTGGCCCTCAATTACCTTAGGCATTTTCGCCTGGCTCCTACCCAGTGTGCCGTGAATGTATTTAGGATATTAGGGTGTGTAGACACCTTGAATGAGAAAATGGGGCTAAGACTGACTCATCACGATGTGAACTGGTGCTACAACCTTCATCACCTGAGGGGTAAGACGTACTATATGAAGACAAGGGACGATAGGGTTCGTCTCATCCAGTGTCTTCCTGATTCCAATAAGGGGTTGACTCAAGATTTTCTCATAGTGTCGGGGGAGTGGCACAACGGTTTTCATTGCCCAACAGTAGAGGGGGAGCCAGGTAAGGTATCCGAAGTAGGAGACAATCTAGGTTTCAGTATTTTTATGTTTGTAACTGTATATTCGCTTTGGTTTATTAACCACAGGAGTTTCACTTTTCTTTTCGCAGATCCGCACGCCTTTGCACGTCATTTCCACCTGGTTAACAAAGCGGATTTGGAAACCATTCTTAGGTCGAAACTTTTCCTGAACGAAACTAATAACCAGGTCAGAGCTGTTCATTAAATCCTCAGATGCGACCCAGCTCAAAAATCATTCCCAGTCCCGAAGCACGTAATTAGAGCTTGTGACCCTCGGCTTACGCAGATTACCGTGGTGGAGGACGGTTTTGCATTTTCTGAGGGGTCGTATATACCTGAAGGCATTCCGCTAGCAGGTCCCTCCTCATCCCAACAAGTAACGGTGGCCGAGGAAGGACTATCTAAGAAGGCAAGGGAGGTGGTTGAACTGAGTTCTTCTGAGGACGAATATAGTGTGTTCAACCTAGCTGATTAGTCCGAGGATCCCTCTGGTGATCTAGGAGACCCTCATTTGTCCGAAGCCGATCTCCGGTCCCTAAGAGTTGGTACTCAGGCTGAGATAGGTTTAAAAAGACAGCCCCAAACCAATCTTCTTAACCTGCTCGAAGGCGGTTCCAAGAAGGGTGCACCGGAAGAGTCGCAGCCCCAGCCCCCAGCACCTCTGCCCCAGATTTTAACTGTGCAAACCAGGTCATCCTCTGTCCCCACAATATCAGACCCTCAGACCGAGTCTCATGACCCGAAAAGGAAGAGACCTTCCAAGGGTAAGGAGCCAATGGATAGGAGCAAATCTCATTCCCCGCCCGAGGAGGGTAGATTTCGCAGGCCTCCAAAGCAACTGAAGCTCGGTGGTCAACGGAAAGGTAAGAAGACCATTCAGCAATCCGAGGCTCAAGCCTGGCTGCCCCCTGCCATGCTCCATGATCCGCCCCTGATGGATAACGCATCGATGCGGGAATCTCAAAGAGCCGAGGGGGCTCTCGTAGCCGACGCCCTGGAGAAATCTCTTCTTCTTCCCACTGACATGGCCGAGCTAAGAAATATGAGTGGGTCAGAGGTTGTCCTTGACCTTAAGAAATATCTAGGCATGGTGGGTCCTTTGGCACCTGTTTACTTTATTCGAATTTTGTCGCTTAGTACTTTCCTTTCTCTTTATGGAGTTACTTGTTTTTATTGGCAGGCTATCCAGGCTCTTTTCAGGTTAGACGAGGAGGTCGATGGCCAGAGCAATCCCTTAGCGCAAGAGCGTGACAAGTTCTTGGAAACTGCTAATACCCTCAAGAGATCTGAGGCCGACCTAAAAAAGGCGACTGAGGATCTTTAGGAGATGACAAAGGCCAGGGACACTGCTGCCTCCGACCTAGCCGTGGCTAGGAAGTAAGCTGAGGACCAAACCAATCGCTTGCTAGACGTTGATGGTCAACTACAAACTGCCAAAGGGGACATTGCCTATCTGAAGGAAAAGTTGACCGTGGCAATCCATGAGAAAGGTATTGCCGAGTATGCCAGGGACGAGGCTGTGAGAGCCAAAGACGAGGCGGTATTTGCAAAAATAGATGCTGAGTGCTCTATAGAACAGGTGGAGGAGGAGGCTTTCGCAGATGGGGTGGCTAAGACTGAAGCCACCCTTCGGGCTCAAGTTCCTGCAGTGTGCAGGCATTACTGTTCTCAGACCTGGCATGAAGCCCTCAACCAAGCAGGGGTTGATGCCTCATCTGCCTTTAGGAGGGAGGACAGGGTATATTACCCTATTGCAATTCGCGAGACTGCCCCTGCTGCTCCCAAGGAGGGGTCCTCATTACCAGCGGTTGAGAGTCACGATAAAATCGCCGAGGATATATCTTTAGCTAACCAACCCTCCGAGGAGGTTGAACCCCAGAGAACGTTGGGGGGAGTTAGAATCGAGGGTCAGGAAATACCACAAGACATGGCGAGGCCTCCTACGGACCCTTCGAGACAAAGCCCTTAGGCATTGGCTAAAGCCTTTTGATTTGCTTATCAAATTAATTTGCCTACTGAGTTGGGGAGACCGGTATACGACATAGGATAATTCTGTTTATTTTCTCTTTTATTTTCTCTCTTATTTCATTTTGTTTCTTGCCTCGGTGGCGTTGTAAGAAAATTGTGTACTTTCTGTTTGAACTGAATGCTTAATACTTTGCTTCCAACTACAGATATTTTCTTTTATTTTCTTTACTCTAATATTCTGCTCGATATTTGTATTCTATTCTGGAGTTAATCTCATGAAATCATCTGTTATCCTTCAAATATAAATTTAAAGACCGTATTATAGCTTGACTCTAGGTAACGCTTTGGTTTTTCTCCAGATAATTATTTTCTCCATGGGTTCGAGTCATGGTCCCGTCTAGTACTTCTATTTTTCTGTAAGTATCTAGTTTTCCATAGGCTTGGGTCCGAGAACCATGCAATACCTTGGTTCTGTCTACCACTTCTATTTTTCTGTAAGTATCTAGTTTCCCCATAGGTTTGAGTCCGAGGACCATGCAATACCTTGGTTCTGTCTAGTACCCAAGTATAACGGTGTGAATAGTTTTGCCATAGGCTTGGGTCCGAGGACCATGCAATACCCTGGTTCTGTCTACCACTTCTATTTTTCTGTAAGTATCTAGTTTCCCCATAGGTTTGAGTCCGAGGACCATGCAATACCTTGGTTCTGTCTAGTACCTAGGTATAACGGTGTGAATAGTTTTGCCATAGGCTTGGGTCCGAGGACCATGCAATACCTTGGTTCTGTCTACCACTTCTATTTTTCTGTAAGTATCTATTTTTCTAGCCGTCCGTCCCATCAGAGGCCTTATCAGTACTCAAGTGGTTCACTCTGATCAACGTTGCCCTGCTAAGGGGTTATATCCCCATTAATGCGACCAGAGGGGTTAGGTGAATGCATTAAGTGTGAATGTGACAGCTTGCTCTGGGCTTGTCCCTTCCCAAAATTATCCTTAGTATGCCGAGGACGAAGAGGTCCTCGGCGTGGGTTAAAAAAGAGGCTTTCCCCAACTTAGCCTTGGATGGTCAGTCTTCCTCGGCATCGGCCTTGGGCCTACTACACGATGGGCTGAGGCTATCAGGCCCACGGGCCCCACAAGAACAATATCACCACAAATAAGAGTAAATTTATAACCAAATAATCATGAGCATAACACCAAACAAACACAAACTATATGAGAAAAACTTAGGGTTTGGGTTTTGTTTAGGAAGAGGGGCAAAATATTAAATAATAAAATTATATAATATATTGTTTTAATATATTTTTTTAAATTTAAAAATATGTTAAATATAGCTGGGTCAGGTCAGGTTAGGCGGATTTGTAAATCTCATAACCTAAACCCAACCCGACCTTCTGTTAAAAAAAATAAAAAATAAAAAATTTCATGACCCAACCCAACCCACTAACCCTTAAAATCTGACCTAACCCAGTGGGTTGGGTTGGGTTGGATCAGTTTTGGCGGGTTGATGGGTTCACTACACACCCCTAATTGTAGTCCTAGAAGAACTTATAATGAGCCATTTGATCCAAGTATGATATGTAATATATAATTTTTACTATATTAAAACATAAATTATGATATATATTTAAAAGAAATATTAATTTTTATTTTAAATTATTTGAAAATTTTAGTAATAAATTTTAGTTGAAGTATTATTTTTATTTAAATTAGAACTATTAATAACTAATAAGTCATGTAATGTTTTGGTAATAAAGTTTAATATAAAGTAATCTCAATAATTAATGAGAATGTGAACATTTTTAACAAATATCAAGATAGTTATGTAGGGTAAACATGATTTTTAGTATCCAACTTTTATTATATAGTACATGATTTATATATATATTTTAAAAAATTATAACTATATTTGTATTCTATTTTTTTTTCAAGTAAAACAAATGATAAGGATATTTCAACCAGGAAAATTTTCTAACTCCTTTTGGTCGTCAGGTTGGCAATGCCCTTTGGGTTCCTTAGACCCTTCAAGCTTGAATCAACCCTTAGGCCAAATATACCCTTTGGGATCAATATACCCATTAGGACAAAGATACCCTTTGAGATCAATATATCCTTCGGGACAAAGGTGTCCTTCAGGATAAAATGTCTCCTTCGAGTCTGATGGACACGTGACATTGTCTATATCCTCTATCTACATTCGTCATCAGGTATGAATCTACCCGTTGGGTTAATCAATACCAATGGTGGAATATACTTAGTCCCACTCCATTTTCATACTATCCACTTATGATTCCCTATATGAAAAGAACTTGCACACCACGTCCAAAATCCATCTAAATATTCATATCCTCCAAATATGGGAAATAAAGCCCTAAGATCTCGGAACATTAACTCCATATCTTCCCTACAAGGAAAGGTCCTACGTCCATGGGATCATGGTCAGCTCTACACCACTATATAAGCACCAAGTCTCCTCTTCTCCAAGGTATGTGAAATTTTCTAACTCTTACACTTTTGAGTTATTGGAGATTCTTCTATCACTAGCTTAACTTTTGGAGGGTATTTGGTTGGCACCCCACCAATGCTCTTTTCTTTAGGTACTTCAATCACAGCCCGTGTGGATGATCAACTCAGTGACAATTTTGTGCATCATCAGTTGGCGCCATTTGTGGGAACTAAGTGATTAACCATATCACTGCTTCTAAGACAAATAGTTGCATGGTCCAGATGTGGTCAATGACTACCACCAACCTGGAGACCGGAAACCCCTCCAACGCCTTGGAGAAACAAGTGCAAACCCTCTCTCCGGTCGTCAAGTGGCTTACCCAGCGAAATTAGGATCTTGAACAACAGATGAACCTGATGAATGAACGTCGCGCCCAAACCAAAGATCAGCATAACGACGAGCACGATGACAATCATCTCCTGACAAGTGACCAATGTGAAAGAGAAGGTCAGAAAGAATGCAATGTCGCTAGTAGGCACAACCAACGGGAGGATACTAATTGTCAGTCAGAGCTGGAGGGGAGCATAATGCCCACAGTGTAAGATATGTAGATTATGAAAGACAAGATGCACATTGATGAAGCCAAAAATAGTCATTAGTTGATAAAATCGTTGGAGCTTATGATGAGGTCGTGTTCCCTACAAAGATGAGAGAGAAAGACACCGGAGTGGTGTTAGCCAACAGTTCTCTAATGGTAAAGTCAATAGAGTTCTCAATATCTCTTAGAGAAAAGAATGTAATATGTTTGAAATTTTGTACCTTTTTTCAGGTGCTTGGTGGCTTATTTATAGCCTTAGTACAACTGTCGGGATCATCATTATGAGTTTAATTGTCGGTGGCCTCTTAATGGCTCTCTTGGCTATTTTGAGTAATGTTTGCCTGATCTTAAATGCAAGTTTGATTGGTTCATGATTGGCCTTTCTCATCGTTGGAGCCCATCAATTACAAAACCATTAATGACTACGCCATTAATGCTAAATGGCTGTCTTCTCCTATGACGGTCTATGGATGGGATGCTCGTCATCTGTTATGATGATCTTGTAGATGTAATACTCATCCGTTGCTTGGACGATTTTATAATTTTAGTATACGACAGTTGCCCCCTTATTCATTTGTTGGTCTTTTGGATGGCTGTAGGAATATCAACAATTTATATCTCGTATGTCGAGGATTTCCCTTTTTTGATGTCATTCACATCGCATTAAATGCACTTTATATTACACATCTAGCCATGGCCACGTGTCATTTTTTGATTGGTTGGACATGCGGGGGTCAAGTCTCGGTTTTCTCGCGTTGATTTCACATTTTTTTCTTAAAAAACCGTCCGTCTCCTTTTTTCATTTTATCTTCTTCAAGTTTTTGAGCTTACTTTCTCTACGTCTCTTGTGAGTTCTCTCTTTCCTCCCTTGATTCGTGGTTGATTATACTACCATTAGGTTAGAATCCCCCTTGTGTCCTTTTTCTTTGGTAGGTTGGGGGTTTTTCTTAAGAACTCGGGTGGTTGGCATCCACAAGTGGGTTTTTTTGTGGTTCTAGACTTTGCCTGTAGGCCACTCTTGCTTGAACTTTACCCTTTAATTCAATATCATTTGGTGAGTAAGATGGTCGAGGAGAGGGTTGCAAGTTCCGAGGTGAGGTCAGGCGAGCTAGGTACGAGTTTGTCATTTAGCAATGACCTTGTGGGTATGGAGGTAGACATGGTGATGTCTAAACCATCTACATCTTCTTTTTCCAAACCATTTCAAGCTCCGTGGAGTGTGTCTTGAAGGGAAAATACCTGAAAAATTTTAGGAAACGTTTCCAATTACCTGCTAAGACGAAGATACATCTCTCTCATCTAGGCAAAAAGGCTTGTGCCTTTGTTCATGACCATGTTTGTTTCTACAAGGCCGATTTTCTTTGTGGTCTTCATTTTCCAATCCACCCCTTTATTCATGAGTTGCTTGATCACTTCAAGATTGCCACTAGTAAGCTTATCCCAAATGCGTGGCAAATGGTCATGAGTGTTATGTCGATCTAATGTTTATCCATGAGGATAGTATGGTTAGTCTAAATGATTTCTTGTATCTTTATTATTTAATGCCTTCAACCCACTATAGTTATTTTGAACTTCATCCTTGAGATATGAATTCTAGGGTCGTCCACGGACTCCCTTCTTTTTTTTGTGACTGGAAGTCTAGGTACTTCTTTATCTATGGAAAGGAATAGGAAACCAGTTATGACGAAGTTTAGAGTGAGGTGCCCCAATTGCCATGTACATAAGAGGTTCCCACACTTGGTGTATTTTCCCTTCTTTTGATTCCCTTCATCGTTTGAGTATTAGCTCATCCTAACCCTTTTCTTTTTGCAATGAAAGCTCATCAAATATTGAAGAGACGATATCAGGAACGGGTTCAAGCTACTTTGGACTTCTCTCTTGGTATCGAGGATTTTGACGAGCTTGTGAATCCTCGATCTTTATACAAACATTGTTTGGGACTTGAACCTTTAGTCAATGTCCGTAGCTTACTTTTTAGGGCAGAGAGGAGTAATTTTTCAGCTTTATAACCTTACTTCGTCATTTCCTTATGAACAACCTATTCTGTTTTGTAGACATGGCCACTTGCTTCAGCAAGGATAGGTATGCTCGTGCCAAGGAGAAGAAGAATCAGCCTTTGTCGAAGATTTCTTCACCTCCCTTAAAGAAGCAAAAGTTCGGGAGTAGTGGAGGCATCATCATATCTAGCCTTGTTCGTACCCTTCTATCGTCCTCTCCCACAGTGTTAATTGAAGAGCTGCCTTCTCCTCCTCTAACTCGAAAAGGAAAGGAGAAGAAAGGTGACAGCATTTGAACGAACCCTGCTACAGCCCTTGGACAAACTCACAATGTCATCTCTAATGACAAGCTTAAGCATTATCTTCTATTCCTTCTTTCAAGCTCGTTAGTTGTCATGTTCACAAGCTTGTGCAAGTGAGTTTTCCTCAAATAGTTTCTTCTCATACATACATATTTGTTTGTCTCTACATATAGTTACTTTCTTCAAGTCCTTGGGGAATCGTTGCGCCTAACCATAGACTTTCTCTTGAAAGAGGAGAAGGTCATAATGGTCGATTTGAGGGCAGAGGCAGCTAAGACTGAGAGCTCAAGGCTAAGGAATGACTTGATTAAAGCAATAAGCTAGAAAAATGAAGCTAAGACCCAACTAAAGAAAGTTTCTAAACAGCTAAGGACAGAGAAAATGCTAGAAATTCAAAAGGACTAGCAAATTCAGTCGACAATGCTAAAGATTGGTGACGAGTGTGAGAAGGCTGTAGCAGACTTTTGACTGTCAGAGGCCTTTGGTATCATCACCTTTGATGAGTTCTTCAAAGGCTTCGAGCTTTGGCAACGATGGACACTGAAGCACCTCTCTACAACCATCGACTACTTTGACCTAGACTTTGACGCCATTGACAAGGAGATGATGGCTAATGAAAGAGCTAGGACCAATGAGAAAGCTGGGGCAGAAGGAGGGGATGAAGGAGAATGCCTTGTGGATGCACCAATTGATCCCCCTATTGATCTCGTCGTCGATCCTGCTGTTTAAACTTTATTTTTATTTTGCCCTTGTTTTCAGGCTGGTTCTCGTCCATGTTTTGACAAGTTTGTTTAAAACAACTTCTCTTTTTATTTTTGTTTTTATGAACAATTTGGAGCTTTGCATGCTTTTGATAACTAGGAAGACCTGGCTTTGTTGATATTGTTGTTATTACATGCTCGTCAATTTTTATACTCGTGATTTTATTCATGTGTCTCACCCTTGCTTTGAGAATTAGATCATCAACATGATTTTACTCCTTGGTTTTAATCTTGTCAATTTGATCATATGACATATTCTTGCTTCAAGGATTTTTCATCATCAACATGATCTTACTAGCTGATTTTAACCTTTTGGATCGGATCACATGACATTTACTCTTGTGATGAGAATTTGACCGTCAATATGACTTAATCGGTTGGTATTTAAGCTTGTGAATTTTAATCATATGACTTATTCTTGCTCTGAGAATTTGATCGTGATTATGATTTGATCCATTGGTTTTTAACCTTTAGCCATATGACTTGTTCTTGCTTTCAGAATCTGGTCATCATTATGACTATGCTTGTTTTTAACCTATTGAATTTAATCATATGACTTACTCTTGCTTTAAGAATGTGATCGTCATTATGACTATTCTCGTTAGTTTTTAACCTTATAAATTTAATCATATGAACAACTCTTGCTTTGAGAATTTGATCATCATTATGACTTTACTTGTCAGTTTTTATTCCCTATGAATTTAATCACATGACCTACTCTCGCTTTAAGAAATTGATTGTCAATATGATTGTACTTGTCAGTTTTTAACCTTATGAATTTAATCAAATGACTTACTCTCACTTTGAGAATTTGATCATCATTGTGATTGTACTCATTTGAATTTAACCTTAATTAACGACTTTTGTCCATTGATAAGGATTTTTATCATCTACATGGTTTTACTCATTTGGATTTTGATGAATCTCTTGAGGTGTTCAACATTCCACGAACAAGGAAACTATTTTTCTTCTAGTGATTTGAGTAATAAGCTCCCCTTTAGGAATACTTGATGATCTTGTATGGGCCTTCCTAGGTTGGGTTCAGCTTTCCTTGTGTTGGGTCTTTCGTGGCTTCTCTTACTCCGCGCAATACTAAATCTCCAATATTGAACCTTTTGAACTTGACCCTTTGGTCATGATACCTAATCATCTTCTACTTGTACTTTGT
This sequence comes from Quercus suber, assembly GCF_002906115.3. Lineage (NCBI taxonomy): Eukaryota > Viridiplantae > Streptophyta > Magnoliopsida > Fagales > Fagaceae > Quercus > Quercus suber. The sequence goes on along the minus strand of NW_027069515.1, from coordinate 367,940 downwards.
CACTCTCCATAGGGCATCTTCTCTGACCTCGTCAAGATAGTCAAGGTCTAACCTTCGACTTTCATCATTAGTCTTCTCGTCAAAAGGTTCTCTTCTGAGGCTAAACAGACTAACTTCCATGGGGATGAGTGCTTCTGTGCCAAAAGCTAGTTTGAATGGGGTTTCTCGTATAGGAGTTCTCGCAGTCATCGAGAACACCCACAATACACCAGGGAGTTCTTTTGATCATGCCCATTTTGCCCCTTCAAGTCAAACTTTGATGATCTTCAGTAAGGTCCAATTTGTTACCTCTATCTATCCATTGGCTTGGTGGTATCTAGGGGAGGAGAAGTGGTTCTTGATTCCTAGCTTGTGGTAAATTTGGAGTTACTAAATTGATGCCTGTTATCCGAAATGATGATCCTTAGAATGTCGAATCTGTAAACGATGTTTTTCTAAACAAAGCTCTGGATTTTTGCCTCTGTGATCCTAACAAAAGGTGCTGCCTCGACCCACTTGGTAAAGTAATTAATTGCAACAAGTAAAAATCGAGTTTGCTTTTTACCTTATGGGAGTGGTCTGATGATGCCTATTCCCTATGTTGAAAATGGCTAAGATGAGGCAATTCTTGTCATATTCTCTGTAGGAATTCTCAGAATATTTCCAAAGCGTTGGCATTTGTCACATTTTTGGACTAGGGAGTATGCATCTTTTTGCATTATTGGCCAAAAATACCTAACTTTGACGACGTTACCAACGACCTCGAACCTGAATGGTTTCCGCAGATTCCTTCGTGAATTTCTCTAAGTGCATAGTCCTCTTCTTGTGGGTTTAAGCACTTGAGATACGACAATGCATACCCTCATTTGTATAATTGGCCATTGAGAATGGTGAATCTCGTTGAACGAACCCTAGTTCTTCTAGCTTCATCAGGATCTTCTGGTAACTTCCCCTCCTAAATGTATAAAAGGATTGGAGTCATCCAAATGCCTTTAGGCTCTACCTGCTGAGCTTGGATCTCTTTGTTATTGGGCTTTTGTCTGTACTTCAATCATCAAGCCTTCATTTTGAGTCTGCTGTTTTAACAAGGCTATCCAAGCAACCTTATCTGCTTTTGAATTCTCCTCCCTTGGCAGTTGAACAAACTTAATTTCATCAAAATGATTAGCCATCTGGACTGCTAACCTTTGGTATTTTTACATTCGTTCCTCTTTTGCTTCATACTCATGGTTCACTTGTCCGACGATAAGCCTGGAGTTGCTTTTAACCACTAAGCTTTTAACACCCAGAGCTTTGCTAGTCTTAAGCTAGTGAGTATTGCCTTATATTTTGCTTCATTATTAGTGGCTGGAAATTGAAGTTATACTCCATATTTGAGGACATCCTTGTCAAGAGATATCATGACAACTTTTGTGCCACTTTGACAGATGATCCATCAATATGAACCATCCAAAATTGCCTCTGGTCATCACCTAAAAAATTGAATTCAGCAATAGAATCTGCCAATACCTATGCTTTAATCACTAACTAAGGTTGGTACTCGATGTCGAACTAATTAAGCTCGATGGCCCATTGCACCAGGTGTCTGGCTGCGTTAGGTTTATTCATGGCCTTCTTGTTGGGCAACCACTTGTCTGTAGCTTTTGTCACAATCCTATTCAAAGCTACGACCCGTCTCGTCAATCTTTGAACTTCTTTCATAGTCTTGGGCGACATTATTTCCAAGATGACCTTCATTTTCTCAAGATTGGCTTCTATTCCTTTTTGGGATACCATGAAACTGAGAAACTTTCCTAATGACACTCCAAAGGAACATTTTGTTGGATTGAGCTTCATCTTATACTTTTGGAGTGTGTCAAAGGTTTCTCTTAGGTCGTCCAAATGTTCTATGTTTGCCTTGCTTTTGACGAGCATGTCATTAACATAGACTTCTACATTGCACCCGATTTTCTTGCTAAACATCTAGTTCACCAACCTTTGATACGTGGCCCTAGCGTTCTTTAGTCTAAAGGGCATTACCTTGTAGCAATAAAGTCATTGGCTTGTGATAAACATTGTTTTCTCCTGGTCTTCTTCGCTTATACAAATCTGATTGTATCTTGAAAAGACATCCATAGACGTTAATAGTTCATGTCCTATTGTTGAATCAACTAACCGGTCGATCCTTGGCAGAGGAAAGCTATCTTTTGGACATGCTTGCTTGAGATCAGTGAAATCAACACACATCTCCATTTCCTATTTAACTTTTTCACCATGACGACGTTAGGCGACCAATATGGGTAATAAACTTCTCAAATGAAACTAGTTGATAGGAGCTTGTCTACTTTTTCCATAATGGTTTTGTTTCGCTTGGGGGTGAATACTTGTCGTCTCTGCTGGACGGGCTTCTTCTTTAGATCAACGTTTAGATGGTGTTCTATGACACTTCCATCTATACCTGGTGTGTCTTCATGAGTCCAGGCAAATGCATCTAGACTCTCTTTCAAAAAGGAGATAAGGTTGTCCACTATTGCTAAAGGCAGAGTCATCCCTATCATGGTGGTGTAGGATGCATCTCCTTCCACCAACTCCATAATCTTTAACTCTTTTTTGCTTTTCTTCAATAATTCAGGTGCTGTTTTCTTTCCCTACAAGCACTGCTTGATAGCATTCTCAAGCTAACACCTGATCTCTATGAATCTCTCCTAACCCATGGTCAGTTGGAAACTTGACTTTAAGATAGTACGTTGAAGTGGCAGCTTTCATGTGATTAAGAGTTAGTTGTCCTAAAATGACATTATAGGATGATGGGCAGTTAACTATGAGAAAATCAATATTTCTAGTTACTTGTGCATGGTAGGTTCTAGCTGTAACAGATAGAGAAATGATCCCTTTTGCATAAACTCGATCTCCACTAAAACTAACCAAAGGAGATTCAAAAGGACAGAGCCTTTTTGGGTCGATCTTCATTTGTTGGAAGGCCGTCATATACATGATGTCTACTGAGCTCCCGTTGTTGACCAATACTCGATAAGTGCTATATCCCTCTACTGCAAGCATAATCACCAATGGGTCATCATAAGGCTGCTCCTGTGGCATCGTATTCTATAAACACAATATCCTCTGCTCCAGTACTTCTACACTTCGTCATTAGGTGTCTTGCATGAACGCTATTAACCTGTCTTTTGTGGGCTCTTCGTAAAGATTTGAATGATCCTCTAGTGACTGGTCCTCCAATAATCATTCTTATTTCACCAATGGTAGCTCTAGTGTCTTGCTTGTCATCTTTCTTAACGTCAACTTGCTTAGGCTTTTCTTTTGCCTGGTGGCAATGATGGTCCTTTTTCATGAACTTCTGTAATCTCCCATTCTGTATCAATTCTTCAATTTGCCCCTTCAAATCTCTACACTTTTCAATAGTATGGTCGTGATCTTTGTGGAACCGAAAATACTTTTTTTGATCTCATTTATTGGATTATCCTTGATCTACAACAAACCTTTCGCCATTGGCATATTCAGAGGGGTGAAATTTACCATTTTCTTCAAGAGGCTTGAGCTTCCCTTTTCATTCTTTTGATTAGGGGAGCGATCCTTCTTCTCTTCCTTTTTTCTTATTCTTTTTTTTTCTTTTTTTTTCTTTTTTTTTTTTTTTGTGTCATGGCTCGTCAATGTCATCTTTCTTTCGCTTACCATCCATCCCCTTTGTTGTCAACGCGTCTTCTCCATTCATATATTTTTGAGCTTTGAATAGGAGATCCGTCATTGCTGTTGGTGGAGTCTTGGCCAAGAGAAGAAAAATATTTAGTCATCAAACCAGCTTAGAAGGCCATTAATTGGACTTGGTCTTCCACTTTATCTACTTCCAAGATTGCTCGATTGAAGCGTTTCACATAAGCCCTTAGAATTTCTCCTTCTTGCTGTTTCACCGTCAATAAATGAGAAGTCGGCCTTTTGTGCCTTTGAGCCTCGATGAAATGACAAACAAATGAATCACTTAACTAATCGAAGTTTGCTATTGAGGATAATTCTAGCTTGCTAAGAAGGATCTGCACATCACTTCATCAGGTGTCTTCTGAAGGTTCAGTAATGTCTTGAAATACTTTATGTGATATAACAAGTCTGCTGGTTCATTTGCATTGGATTAAGTGGGCCTATTGAACTTGGATCCATTGCGTCATTTAGTTGTAGAGCTACGAAAATCTGTATGATTTAGATCTACACTTCCCACAGACAACGCCAAACTGATGAAGCCAAAAATGGTCATCAGTTGATAAACTCATTAGAGCTTACAACGAGGTCACATTCCCTTCAAAGATGAGAAAGAAAGACACTGGAGTGGCATTAGCCAATGTTTCTCTGGTGATAAAGTCAATAGAGTTCTCAATATCTCTCAGAGAATAAGAATCTAATTCTTTATGTTTGAATTTGTGTACCTTTCTTCTGGTGCTCAGTGGCTGATTTATAGCCGTAGTACAGCTGTTGGATCATCATTAGGAGTGTAACCATCAGTGGCCTCGTAATGGCTCTCTTGGCTGTTTTAAGTAACATCTACCTGAGTTTAAATGGAGGTTTGACTGGCTTATGATTGGGCTTTCTAATCGCTGGAGCCCGACGATTACAAAACAATTAATGACTACGCCATAAATGCTAAATGGTCTTCTTCTCAGATGACAGCCCGTGGATGGGATGCTCATCATCTGTTATGACAATCCTGTAGATGTAATACTCGTTCGTTGCTTGGACAATCCCATAATTTTAGTATTTGTCACATGTAATGATGAACGCCATAAGAGGACGAGCGTCCACTAACTTGGACGAATTGGTCCACCATATTAACTCCCCTTTCAAGGCGCAGGTCATATTTTGTCCCCTTCCACCCAAGTTCCAAATGCCACAAGTTGAGATATACAATGAGTTGAAAGATCCTCGATCACTTAGAGTCATTCAAAACTCTCATGCACTTGCAAGTTGTGCCCAACGAGATAATATATAGAGCATTCCCAACCACGCTCAAAGGACCAACTAGAGCATGGTTTTGTAAGATTACTTTAAACTCCATCTCAACTTTTAAGGAGCTGAGTGGGCACTTTTTCATGCACTTCATTGGCAGAAAAAGATACAAGAGGTCCTCGGCAAGTCTCCTGAACATCAAGAAGCGAGAAGATGGAAGCTTGAGGTCCTATGTGGCTTGATTCAACAAGGAAGCCCTTTTGATTGATGAAGCCGATGACAAGGTGTTAGTAACAGCCTTCACCAACGGGCTGTGCTCTGGAGAATTCTTCTTCTCTATCTATAAGAATGACATGAAGACGATGACAGACATGCTATACAGAGCCACCAAGCACATGAATGTCGATGACACCATGATAGCCCGAGGGGGCAAGACAAAGAAAAGGGAAAGACAGGACTACCCCCTTCCAGACAGACAAGCCCTTGCAGAAGACAATAGTAGTCCAGACGGACAAGCTCTTGCAAAAGACAATGAACCATCTAAAAGCAACTGGAAGACTAGTCTTATAGGGGATAGAATTAAGTGAGTTCGATGTACAATACCATCCAAGAACAGCCATCAAAGCCCAAGCCTTGGCTGACTTCATTGCTGAGTTCACAATAAAGGAAGACAAAGGTTACATCACCCTTGGAGCTCCGAGCGCTTGAGGAAGTATTACTAGTTGTTCATCAACTACAAATTATGTTTTAAGTTTCTCTTTCAATTTTTCTAAGCGGACTATAGAGTGTCTGTCTGACACCTAATCTATTGTTCCATGTATTTTCCCTAATTCAATAAAGGCATCATTCTCAAGAAATTATCACATGACTACATGAAGAGAAAGGAAGAAAACCAAAGTCGTCTATGGGTGGACGATCCAAAGTAAAGTCATCCCAAAGAGAGAAGGACAATGACCAAAGTCGCCTATAGGTGGATGGTCTAAAGTAAAATCATTCTCTAGAGGGAAGGATAGTAACCAAAGTTGCCTACGAGTGGACAGTCTAAAGTAAAATCATTCTCAAGAGAGAAGGATAGTGACCAAACTCGCCTACGGGTGGACGGTCCAAAGTAAGGTCATTCCAAGAGGGAAGGACAATGACTAAAGTTGCCTATGGATAGATTGACGACCAAAGTCACCTATGGGTGGATGGTCCAAACTAAAGTCATTCCCAAGGGGAAAGGACAATGACCAAACTAGCCAACTGATGGAGGAAAATCCAAAGTTGCCTACAGGTGGATGGTCTAAAGCAAATTCATCCCCAAGAGAGAAGGACAATAACCAAAGTCTCCTACGGGTGAACGGATGACCAAAGTCACCTACGGGTAAACAGTCCAAGTAAAATCATCCCCAAGAAGGAAAGATAATGACCAAACTTGCCTACGGATGGATGGAAAACCAAAGTTGCCTACAGGTGGTGGAGACATCGTAGTTTGTACCCCTTACGACTTGGGCCCTCGTTCCCTAATAATGCTTGAACTCTAAGGCCCAAGGCCACTTTAGATCCTAATCAGATATTAAAATGACTTAAGGAGTGTTAAAATGGAAAATATACATTTTAAATGAGCCAAAATATATTTTTAGAAAACTAAATGACCAAAATGGCCCTCGACCTTCGTACGTGAGTCACAGCCTGCGTACACAAGCTAAAGCATACGTATGCAGGCAAGTTTTTTGCAATAATGGATGAGGTTTGGAACGAATCCCATATCATCTGGTAGCCATTTCAAACCCCATTTTCTCAACTATAACAAGCCTTCCTTGGTACATTTTCAAAACGCACAAAAATCCCCTGGGAAAAACCTAAGATTCACTAGAAAATAGTGAATCAAAAGGGAGTTTTTCACAAAACACCCTCAAGTCATTTTTATTTAATTGGGACCTTTTTAGCCCCAATCCTTTGAGTTTAAGATTGCTCATCACTATTTTATTGAATTGTGATAGATTTGATTGAGGGGAACGGTAAAAAATTAAGCTTAGGAGCTTTTGCTTTAAGGTATCCCTTTAAACTTTTCCTTCTTCTTTTTTCTGCCTTTAATTTTTATTTTAATCTGTGTTTTTTTTAGTTTATGTTTACACATGTTTGTTTAGGTTAGTTTTAGGTTTTCTTTATGTCTATAAGCATATTAGGTTGTTAGATTTTATGTTTTATGTTTTGTTTGGCTTCTTCTCTATTTTTGTGTAAATTAGGTTTTCTGGGTAAGGATCTACATACGCATGATATAGCCTATGCACGTAGGCTGAACTCATGCGTACATAGACTTGTTCTAGCGTGCATGATGTCGTTACCCCAAAACCCTAATTTTTGTTTGTTTTGTTCCTGCACTCATATGTGTATTTTGTGTAGCCTCCTTTTCATGTGTTTCAATCCCCATAACTATTTATTTACCTTTTAACATGCTTGTTTGTTATCACATGTGTAGATTAAGGTTTAGATTAGGGTTTCATAATGTTAATACAATTCATTCACATGTTCATGCATTGATGCCATAAGTGATGTGCCACTGAAAGGTAAGTAAAGGATAAGCCATGCATTAGCAATGTTCATGCATTGTATTAGGATTTCACTTTGATGATATGATAGAACATTCTTAGATGTAAGACTAGCATTTTGTAATATGTTTGCTTACTGTCTTGTTGTAGATGCACGATAGGTTTTTACACGTTAGATGAATGTTAGGGTTTTCTTTTGCGCCTTAGCTCCCTTTTTTTAGTTTGATAACTATGTGTGTTTTGGCATAGATGTATGTTAGTATGTGCGTGAGTATAGATGCAAGTGTTGAAAGTAATTTTAATGAGGTTAAGGTATAAGACACAATGATGGGAGGCCAACCTTAGGGTTGGGTGATCTTGGGTGCCTAATACCTTCCCAAGAATGTACCTAAACTTCAAACCCAAACTCTAGTAGTAAGATCAAAGGTCCTTCCTCGAAAGAATGTTATATTCATGGTTCCTAGACCATATAGCTAGGTGGCAACTCCATCCGTTATGCCAACAGTGGCGACTCCGCTGGGGATGGTGAATTTAATCCCTATATGTCTTATTTCTTAACCTTGATAAAAATATTTTCAATACTTGTTGCACACACTTTCACTTGTTCTTTTTTCCCTTAACCTTGGTTAGTGATGAGTAGGAAGATGGAAGACTCCATTCAAGCCCAAATTTTCCAAATTTCATCCCACCAACTCACAATTGATGCCGTCACCTATAATGGGCCTTGAGTATGTTAAAAGTTTGCTACCAATCAACTATAGGGTCCACTTAGGCCCTTGGTTGGAATCAGAGCCCACCTAGTTATGAGTGACCTACTTATCTATCCCTTTAGCTTTAGGAAGCCTACCCACACTAAAGAGATCCTAGATCCTATCCTAAATGGTACCTTTTATATATCTCTTATTTGTTCAACCATATATCATGTGTTCACCTAATTCTAAAGGACAAATAAAAGATATAAAAATGGAAGGGATGGCCATAAAGTTATGGTATACCCTAAGATATTGTGGGACAAAAGAAAAGAAGTTCTCACATATAAGAGGCTTGTCCCTAAGCCCAAAGGCATATCTTAACTTGAAAGGTTCATAAGTTCATAGCTTAATTGCTATCGTAGGTCTAAGTGGAAAAAGCCCTTTTGAAATAAAGGACTTTGGGCCTAGGATAACAAATGCGCTATGGATTTAGCATCCAACATCCTTCAAAGCCAAAATGAACTTCCTTAATCTTGGGCCTCTTTGTTGTATGCCTAGGCACAAAATAATGAGAATTTCATAGACTTTGAGAGGAAGGCTACAAATATTCTAGCTAGAGGGCTATTTCAAAAACAGTGATGAAATAATGAATAAAAATGAAAAGCCCAAGGGTGATGAATACATTGTAGGCCCAAGTTTGAGACAGGGTTGAAGATTCCTAATTACATTTTAATGGAAGCCCATGAGGGTAAGTTGAGAGCTATATTGTAAATGGACCAAAGCTTAAGGAAACAAAGGGCAAGAATCCATGAGAGGAAAGGGAGTAATATTGTAATTGGGCCTTCAATAAAATGAACTTAAGAATTTTCCAAGAATATCTAAAGGGTAAAAGGAACCTTTTAATTGGGATATGACCTTAATGAAAATGGGGCTTCTTTTCAAACATCCAAATTGAAGGCTTATCGAGAGGGAAGGATGGATGCTCCAAGTGAGAAGGTTTTTATGCAAAAGATGCTCAAGTGTGTAGAGCCGCAAGTTGAGGTCCTCAGGAAGATACTAGGTCACCTTTCTAAAATTGAGAAAGAGAAAGCTAAGAAGCACAAGACTGAGCATAAATCAAGTGGGCTAACTCAAGAAGGCATCGATCGCGTTATGGCAAAAGGGAAAGTCCACTTGCCTCTACCCAACTTCAAGCCACAACTAAGGGGTGCTTCAGGACCATGGACTTTCAAGAGAGCCTATGTCAACGACTTTTCCAAATTAGGAGACACGAGATCGTGGGAAGATCATTATTGGCCAAAATGGACCTCGAAGGTGGGGATAACCCAAGTCATCCCAACTCGCTTCATGCTTGAACGCAATGTGGACCCCTCTTCTGACAATGAGCAATACCTCATGATGAACAAGAAAGAGGAAGGAGATGATGAAATGATTAGTTGTTGGAGTGGGGATGATGGTGACTGGTTCCTTGACGAGGTGAGGAGAGACTTCCCCAATGAAAGCAATGATTTATATGACATGACTGAGGCCACACATGTGTAGGAGCCCTTGAAGAAAGAAGACTGGCTAAATAAAGACAAAGGAAGGAATGGCAAGCCTTGAGAAAGAAATTAGAAGGAATTCTTCATGCCTACTACAAGTCTCATTAATAATTGGACTTGGGTTGGGTTTTCTGAGAATATGGGGAAAAAGTTTTGCAATGCAAGTTCCAATATACATTTCAATATTTTCAATAAGATGAATTTTGATTTGGCTTACTTTGATGTGTCCCATAACATAGAAATTTTGCACTTAAATGATTCAAATGAATTTAAAAATGAAATTAATACGGAACCAACTCTTGAAACTATTAATTTGGGCATTGATAAGAATCCACGCTTAATTAAAATTGGCTCAACTTTAAATGAAAAAGAATAGAAAGATCTTCAAGAACTACTCATGGAATTTCAAGAGGTGTTTGATGAGGATATGCCTAGAATTGACCCCAAGATAACTCAACATCACATTGATACTTATGACCACATGGTGCTTGTTAAGCAAAAATTGAGAAGAATGAGGACCGAATGGCTTTTAAAGATCAAAGGGGAAGTCATTAAGCAACTAAAGGTGGGGTTCATCAAACCTATAAACCAAGCCAAATGGATAGCCAATGTTAAGCCTGTACCTAAGAAGGATGGAAAGGTGAGGATGTGTCTGGATTTTAGGGACTTGAATAAGGCATGCCCTAAGGATGACTTCCCCCTCCCCCATATTGATGTCTTGGTAGATAACACAATGGAAAGTGCCTTGATATCCTTCATGGATGGTTTTTCAGGATACAACCAAATCAAGATGACTCCTAAAGATAAGACCAAAACCACTTTCACTAGCGAATGGGGAATCTATTGTTACATAGTAATGTCGTTTGGCCTTAAGAATGCTGGGGTAACCTACCAAAGGATGGCTACGACCTTGCTACATGATATGATGCATAATGAGGAGAGGTGTATGTTGATGATATGATTGTGAAATCCAAGGATAGAGAAAACCACACCACGAACTTGAGGAAGTTCTTCGAGAGGATTAAAGAATATAGATTGAGATTGAACCCACAAAAGTGCACCTTTGGAGTAATTGCTGGAAAGTTGTTAGGGTTCCTAGTGAGTGATAGAGGAATAGAATTTGACCCATCCAAGATTAAAGCCATATTGGAGATGCCTCCACCTGAGAATGGGAAAAAGATTAGGGGTTTCTTGGGTCGACTACAAGCTCACCTCCACTTGTAAGCCCATCTTTAAACTCCTAAGGAAGAATGAATGACACACATGGAACAATGAGTGCCAAAAAATCTTTGAACTTATCAAGGAATATCTCCTCCACCCACCTATCCTAGTGCCTCCACAACATGGAAAACCCTTACTCCTATACATTTCCATCATAGGGGATGCAGTTGTAAGTATGCTTGCACAAGAAGATAATGAGAAGAATGAGAGGGCAATATATTACTTAAGTAAGAGATTCCATGATTACGAGACCAAGTACACTCCCATAGAAAAGTTATGCTTCACACTTGTTTGGGCTGTACAAAAATTGAGGCATATTGTTTTACCCTTCCAAATATGAGTGGTGGTAAGAATGGACCCATTGAAGCACCTCTTTGAGAAACCCACTTTAAGTGGAAGATTGTCATGATGGTTGACTTTGCTAGCAAAATTCGAGTTAAAGTATGTGGCTAGGAGAGCTATCAAAGGAAGCGTCAAGTCAGATTTTTGTGCTGAGAATCCTATAGAGAGGAAGGATGGTAAAGAAGATTTTTTGGATAAGGACATTTTGGGTGTTGAATTAAGGACATGGAAAATGTACTTTGATAGAGCCGCAAACCAATATGGAAATGGGATAGGGATATTCTTGATCACTCTCGAGGGATTTCACATACCTTTGGCAACCAAATTGAACTTTCAAGCGACTAACAAAATGGCTAAATATAAAGCTTGCATCGCCGTAATAAAAGCTCTTTAAGAATTGGGGTAAAAGAAGCCAAAGTCCTTAGGGATTCAATTTTGGTTATAGCCCAAGTGCAAAGGTTATGGAAAGTGAAGGAAGAACATCTAAAGCCTTATCAATAGTACCTAGAGGACTTGACCAAGAACTTTGACAAGATTGAGTACACAATCATCCGTAGAGCTTAGAATTAGTTTACGGATGCCTAAGCTACTTTAGCCTCCATGGTTGAAATGCCCAAGGGGGTATGGACACGACCCTTAGAGATCAAACAAAGTTATGAGGAAGTGCATAAAAGGAAGACCGAAGCTTCAGTAATGGCCATAAAGGAAGAGGAAGTTCCATGGTACTATGACATCGTGAAATTCTTGGAACTAGGGGCATAACCAGATGGTGCCGACAAGAGAGAATGTCATTCCATTAGGATGATGGTAACCCAATACATCCTATATGGAGGAAAACTCTACAGAAGGTCCTATGATGGCATACACCTTCGTTACTTGAAGAAAGAAGAAGCCGAGAGGGTAATGGAAGAAGTTCATCAAGGAATTTGTGACCCACATATGAATCGAAGAATGTTAGCCAAGAAAATCCTAAGGGTAGGTTATTACTAGAATACAATGGAGACTGATTGTGTGGACTATGTGAAGAGCTACCATGATTGTTAGACACATGCCAACTTGAATCATGCTCCACCTAGTGAGTTGTATAGCATGACCTCTCCATGGCCATTCTCGGTTTGGGGCATAGATGTGATTGGATGAATAGCTCCTAAGGCTTCAAACGAGCATGAGTACATTTTAGTGGCAATTGACTACTTCATTAAATGGGTGGAAGCAGCCTCCTACTCTGTGTTGAAGGCTAAGCATGTAGCTCAGTTTTTAGAAAACAACATCATATGTTAGTTTAGGGTGTCCCATGAGATCATTTTCAATAATGGTTCCCATTTTGAAGGCGAAGTCTAGAGGGTCATGGAAGAATATGGCATTAAGCATCACAAGTCTTCACCATATTAACCGCAAGCTAATTGGGCTTTGGAAGCAACTAATAAGAATGTGAAGAATATCCTAGCCAAGATGGTAGTGACATACAAAGATTGGGCTGAGAAACTTCCATTTGCCCTATGGGGTTATAGAACTTCTATCTAAACATCGACTAGGGCAACACCTTACTCCTTGATTTATGACAGTGAGGTTGTGCTTCCTATTGAGGTGGAGATACAATCTTTGAGAGTATTGGTGGAGACTATGGTCCTATAAGAGGATTGGGATAAGGCAGGATATGAACAATTGGTTTTGATAGATGAGAAGAGAGCTAGGGCACAATACCATGCATAAGGATACCAAAAAAGGATTGCTAGAGCATTTAACAAGAAAGTGAAACCAAGAAACCTTAAGGAATGAGACTTTGTCCTAAAGGTGCTTAGAGATGAGACTTTTGATCCAAGAGAAAAAATGAAGCCTAGGTGGTTTGGACCTTTTATCATTAAAAAGATCATGTCAGAGGTGGTACAAGAATCACAGATTTGGATGGGGAAGAGATGCTTCACCCCATTAACATGGATAGACTTTGGAAATACCACATTTAAAAGAAAAAGGCCTACTAGGTTGAAAACCCGAAAAGGCAGCTTAGGCAAAAATTAGGGCAAAAGAACCCCACTAGATTGAAAACCTGAAAGGGCGGTCTAGGCAAAAGTTAGGGGAAAAGAACATAGGCATGGCCAAAATTCCCCAAAGGATTTCATGGGAAAAAATTACATGGCAAAGGAAAAAGAAAAGAAAAAAAATGAATGAATGAGATGACAATACGCAAAGATAATAAAAAGGGAAATTCTTTCATTGCTCAAATTAAAAGATAATAAGTTTGTTTTCATAGGGGATTTGGAACATTCCAGTCCTTTATTAAATTAAAAAATAAAAATATGAGAATCATAAAATTGCAGGAAAGTAAAACATGGGGCATATCAAAGCAGTCACTCAGTCCTTCTTATCTTCTTACTAGTCTTCATGTGAGCTTTCTCATCCTTCAAAATCCACTTAATGTCATCCTCTAACCATTGTTTGTAGCTTGCAGTAAGGTAGATATATTTAGGAGGAACAATGTCTTTTGTCACCCTACGGCATGGCCAATCTTCACTAATCCTGCCCAAGATCCTATTGGTGAACATCGTAGTGTGGAAGGCACCGTAGTGTGGAGCTCCTTGACGCTCTCCAAATTGCCTTGAGATATGACAAGTGGAGTAGTAAGAGCAGTAACAAAGCCTAACTAAAGTCACACAATGATCCTTGTAGCAACTTTGGACCATGCTTAAGATATGCCACCATTCCACGACCCACTGAATGTTGGTCTCCTTTAGGTGACCTATAAGCTCCACGTGTGCTTCAAAACCCAAGACATCTCAAAGCCGGCAATCCCTAAGATGCCTAGGAAGGTAGGTATCGAGGGGTATAATAGGAAGATGAAGCAACTGAAGCCTCTCTTGTAGCCATATCTGACAAAAGAGGAGAAGGGAAGAGGAAAAAAAGGGAGAAAAGAAAGAAATAAAAATAGAGAGCATGAGTGAAAAAATAATAATAATAAAGAGACAAAGATGAAAGACGATATAAGGTGCCTCGAAGGATTGAAAACCACAAGGCAGTCCATACAAAATTAGGGATCCTGCTAGGTTGAAAAGCTAGGCAAAAGTTAGGGATCATACCTAAAGAAGAAGAGGACTTCCCACAAAGAAACTTGCTTGCCTCCTTTGAAAGGCATCCGAATCATTATGAGTTTCTACCAAGATCAAACCCACCAGATTGCTCTCCTTTAGTTCAAAAGCCACCATACACATCCGAAGGTCCACACAATATGACTGTTGAACTAAGAAATACCTTGCAAGAGCACACAAACAAAATGCATGAAGGTAGTACGATCGTGGTCTCTCACCCTCAGAAAGGCCCAAATTGGAAAAGTAATCAAAGACCAACCTAAGATTGAGTTTGCCAAAGACACACCATCTATTGGTTGTGGTTTCAGGGACACCCAACAGAACTCACAACAAGGAAGGAAGATCCCCACCCATGGTAGGAAAGATAAGATCATTAATCTCCGGTTCACCCATATAGCAACAAATTCCTCAATAGTGGGGCATAATTCTATTTTATTGAGGTGAAATAAATGCTGAGAAGGAACCCAATAGTTGGTAGCAGTACGAAGAAGAGACTTATCTACCCTAATTTGATGGTAAGGGAAGATGCAAGAAAGGCCATAAGGAGCAACAGAATCCTTGAAATCGAGACCAGGTGGAGACATCAAGAGTAGAGTTTTCTACCATTGGGAGACCTCAAAAAAGTGTTCTTTGGGTTGGAAATATGTTGGTAAGGGTTTTGGACTCAAATGGCTACTTTTATACCTAAGTAAGTAGGCTAGGGTTTTTCTAATTCACGGCCCACGTATGTAGGATCAACCCTGCATACGCAAAGTCAAAGCTACATATGCATACTCATTTCTACATACGCACGGCACTTGGCAGAAGCCCATGTTCCCCTATTTTGAGTAGATTTTTTCCTACTCCCAAACATTGCTAATGTCCTTGTAACATAAAGAACCATTCAAGACATGTTCCAATCACAATATTGCAAGCATCAAAGAAGCAAAGTTGTATAGAAACATACAATTTATCATTATCTTGTAAATTAAGTGCTAGATTCCAATAAAAAAAAATGTAAAAGATGTTCTTAAACAAAATCCTTTGTCACAAACCAAACTCAAATGTCTATTGAAGGGAATTAAAAAAAAAAAAAGGATTTCAAAAGCAAAAAAGAAAAGGAAAAGCTATGTATTGTTTGTTGTATATATGCTATGACTACAGGTAATCAATGGTGCCGCCTCTTCCTTGGCTGGTAACTAGGAGTCGCCTCTAGATCCTCCTCGCCACCACCACAAAGGGAAGAAAGAACTCACTGCTCGAGTGTTAGGAGGGAAAGGATAGCCCATGACATTAGGTTTGCAGGGCACAACATGCTCCCTAGCAAAGCCATCCATGCCATAAGCATAGACCATCCAAGGGATATGTGGAGGATTAATGGACTCATCGGCAGCAAGTCCCCCCTATTACAATTTCCCACATTAAGGGTCATAACAAACAAAGAAAAAAGAGAAAGAAGAAGTACAAGAGTTAGAGCATATATGTGGACAGTGAGAGAAGGCATGAGGCAAGTAAGGTTGAACTCCTTATAGTCCAACCCTTCAAGGAGCCGCTCAGCATAAGAAATAACACTCCCCCACGAGTTGTACTCAGCATCAGTCATGGAATGTGGGACAAGTATAAACTCAAGAGGGTCCTTTGGAATCTATGGGTCATCCATACTCACTAATTGGCACCTCACCCTCTCTGCCAAATATAGAGCCCTCAAACCTGCTCCTTCAGCGGGTCAGGTAATCTCTAAGGCAACAAGAATGGCAAGCTCTAAGTTTCGAGTAGCAGGAAGGGGCTGGTCGGCCCATGGGACCTAGTTTACCTATAAAGGCACAAGGATAGGAAGAAAGTATCCTAAGGAAAATAAAGGAAGAATCATGAATAACTAAAACTCTTAAAATTACCTCATCTGAATTAAATCCCGCAAGATGTGCCCTAACTTGGTGAAAATCCCTCAGAACTAGGTCAGTGCCTGGAGTTATGAGGTCATACCTAACAATCCACCACTGCAAGAAAGAAGCACAAGCCACATGTTAGATGCAAGATGATAGTTTGCAAGGTGACAGTTTACAAGATGACAGTTTGCAAGATGATAGTTTTCGAGACAATACAATTGGCAAGACTACAAGTTACAAATAATAATGCAAAAAATGAAAAGAGAATTGACCTCAAGGAGCTTCCAAGGCCCCACAAGCTGCCATAAAGTGCTCTGGCTGAGAGTGTCGAAGGTGGAGTAAAGATAAGCAAGACACCCAGTTGGCCCTCCGTGTCTCCCCAAAATCCTGGAAGAGGGTTAGCCACCTCAAAGACACTTTGCCCACCATTGGCAAAGAGGTAGGCTCCTAGCAAGTGGAGAAGGAAAGCCCTCGCCATACGGACGCACTGCTCCGTGGTCCTTTGTAGGATGAACAATTAATCCGATACCAAGTCAAAGTAGCACTCGCAGTCTTTTCAAGAAGAAGACTAATGACAGGCTCAAAGCCCGCCTCCCGAATATAACCGTGGTTTTGAGGACAAGTAACTTGAACCACTCTACTACCTTATTGGTGCTTCCCCTACTAGCATAAAGGGATGATGACTGGGAAAAAAAAAAAGATGTCATTAGATTCATGATTCAAGTGAAATTCGAGGAATATAGTGTTGTGATGCATGAGTGGAGATAAAAAAAGGATGATACAGTGACATTCGGATACAAGAATGACAAAAAAAGGGTGTTAGAATTGCATGTAGAGGTGAAACAGTTGAAAAAGGAGTGAAAATGGGCAGAGTAGGGCTTCTGTCAAGCGTCTCACGTACGCGGGTCAAAGCCCACACACGCAAGCAAGAACCCGCATACGTAGATCCATTCCACATATGCAGAACCTCAGGAACATACTTGCGTACGCAAGAATAGGGCTGTGTATGCATAAATACAAGATGTGTATGTAGGCTCGAGCCCCTGCAGGCAAGAACACAGACAGAAGTAGTTCTTTGACATTTTTAAAGATGCATCATCCAAAATCAATCCTAGACATGTTCCTACCCCTCCTAAGAAATCAAGTTTTCATCTAAACCCATCTCACAGCAAAACCCAAGCATTCACATAGTCAAAAACACATTTAAACCAAAGACCAGAGGGAAACCTAAAAAAGAGAAAAAAAAAAATGAAAATTTTACAAATTCACCTATGGGAATGTGATTCTTTGGCCGGCATGTCAATGGTGGAGGCCCCACCAACCTTGTTACTCTACTCTTGTGGGTGAGATGGAAGGCATCAAAAGATAGGACGTAGGAGGATTTCTTGGCCTTGGATGCCATTTAAGAAGATGATGAGAGAAAGAGAGAAAATGAGAAAATGAGAGAGTTTAAGAGAATCAGGGAATGAGAAGGTGTGAGGAAAAAGAAAGAGGGGAGGGAGATTTTTGTAGAGAGAAAAGAGAGAGGAGTTGTGAAAAATGTGAAGAAGTGAGGGAGATGAAGAGAATGAAGAAGAAGAAAAGAAATGGTTGGCAACAATTTGAGAAAATGAAAAGAGGGGAACACACATGATGGCTAAACTACATGTAGTTTAGACCTCACCACTAAACTACGTGTAGTTCAGTCATGAATAGTAAAAAAAAATTTAAAAAAAAAAAAATCTCTTTTCTTTCTTCAAAAAAGGGAAGGATACCACAATTAGACAGAATTATCAAAAAGAATTCCCCAGTGGATCAAGTACATCAAAAAAAAATTTCCTAGAGAATCGAGCACATCAAGAACCATTCGCAGTGGTTCAAGCACCTCAAGGACCTTCCCCAATGGGTCAAGCATGTCAAACATCATTCTCAGTTAGGAAGTAGAAGACTCTTCCTCAATATTTCAAGCATATCAAGCATCATACCCAATACGAAAGTAAAAGATTTTTCCTCAAAAGGATCAAACGTGTCAAATATCATCCCCATGGAGGAAGCAAAAGACTCTTCCTCAATAGTTCAGGTATATTGAGCATCATCCCCATGGAAGAGGCAAAAGAGTCTTCCCCAATGGACCAAAGCACATTAAAGCAAATCCTCAGTGAGGAGGCATAAGATTCTTCCTTAAAACATCCCCAGTAAGGAAGCAGAAGATTATTCTCCAGTAAGTCCCATACACCAAAAAAAAAATCCCCAGTGAGGAAGTAGATTCTCTCGCGAAATCCTTAGTGAACCATATAAGACGCAAAAGATTCTTCCCTAGTGGATCACACATCTATGCTACTCCTCAGTGAGTCCATCCATATTACTCCACAACGAGTTTCTCATCTCCAAACAAGTCGTGAGAGGCAGAAGATTCCTCCCCATACATATCTACTCCTCAGCAAGTTCTTCACCGTCCCTAGTGGATCCTACCCATGCACAAGCCATCCAAGTATTGAATATGCAGGCATGGTAGAAAAAGGTAGAGATAGTGATAGAGAAAGAGACCAAGGCCAACCCGAGGCAAGAGCCTCACATGAAAAGGTAGAGAAAGAAGTGAAGAAGACAAGAGGAACAAGTCACCTGAAGAAGTTTAAGGCAAGAGCCTCAAATGGACACCACAGAGACTATATCCTTTTATTGTGTGATGGGTTAGCTCGTAAGAGCACCCTTGTTTGTTTTCTTTTTTTCTTTTAATGACTCTAGGATAGTAAGTCACTTACCATTTGCTTGCAAGTGGCAAAACAGGATCTGGGATAATGAACCTATCATTGCTCGTTTCCTAAGCAACAAAGGTGGGACTTCGGACATACGAATCCCATACAGCTCTTTGGAGTTACACCCCGCCCCATGTATGTGTAATGTGTGTCATGTGCATGGGTTAGACCCGAGCCATACGTCAAAACAAAATGTTTTGTCTCTTATTCTTTTGATTCCATTAGCGAAGCTTACGAATCAAAAAAGGGGCATCTGTAGAGAACACGTACCCTTACGACTCAAGCCCCCGTTCCCCAATGATGCTCAAACTCTAAGGCCCAAGGCCAGTTTAGAGCCTAATCAAATATTAAAATGACTTAAGGAGTGTTAAAATGGAAGATACAACCTTTTAAATGAGTAAAAATCTACTTTTGGAAAATTAAATGACTGAGGTTTTCTAAAATAATGGCTAAGGTTTGGAATGAATCTCACATCGTCTGGGAGCCGTTCCAAACCCTATTTTTTCAACTATAAAAAATCTTACATGGTACATTTTCAGAACACACAAAAATCCAACGAGAAAAACCTAAGATTCACTAGAAAATAGTGAATCAAAAGGGAGTTTTTCATAAAACACCCTCAAGTCATTTTATTCCATTAGGACCTTTTTTAGCCCTAATCCTTTGAGTTTAAAATTGTTAATCACTATTTTATTGAATTGTGATAGATTTGATTGAGGAGAACAGTCAAAATCAAGCCTAGGAGCTTTTGCTTTAAGGTATCCTTTTAAACTTTTCATTTTCTTTTCTACCATTAATCTTTATTTTAATCTGTGTTTTGTTTAGTTTATGTTTACACATGTTTGTTTAGGTTAGTTTTAGGTTTTCTTTATGTCTTTAAGCATGTTAGGTTGTTAGATTTTACGTTTTATGTTTTGTTTGGCTTCTACTCTGTTTCTATGTAAATTAGGTTTTCTAGGTAAGGATCTGCGTACGCATGATCTAGCCTATGCATGCAGGCTGAACTCATGCGTACGCAAACCTGTTCTAGCGTGCATGATGCCATTAACCAGAAACCCTAATTTTTGTTTGTTTTGTTTTTGCACTCACATGTGTATTCTGTGTAGCCTACTTTTCATGTGTTTCAAGTCCCATAACTGTTTGTTTACCTTTTAACATGTTTGTTTGTTATCACATGTGTAGATTAAGGTTTCTTAATGTTAATACCATTCATTCACATGATCATGCATTGATGTCATAGGTGAAATGCTGCCGAAAGATAAGTAAAGGATAAGCCATGCATTAGCAATGTTCATGCATTGTATTAGGGTTTCACTTTGATGATATGATAGAACATGCTTAGATGTAAGACTAGGGTTTTGTAATATGTTTGCTTACTACCTTGTTGTAGATGCATGATAGGTTTTCACATGTTAGATGAATGCTAGGGTTTTCTTTTGCACCTTGGCTCCCTTTTGTTTTAGATTAATAAGTATTTGTGTTTTGGGATTAAGGATACCATGATTGTATGCATAGATGTATGTTAGTGTGTGCGTGAGTATAGATGCAAGTGTTAAAAGTGCTTTTAATGAGGTTAATGTATAAGACACAATGATGGGAGGCCAACCTTAGGGTTGGGCTATTTTAGGTGCCTAACACCTTCCCAAGAATGTACCTAAACTCTGGTAATAAGATCAAAGGTCCTTCCTCGAAAGAACGCTATATTCATGGTTTCTAGACCATATAACTAGGTGGCTACTCCATCCATTATGGTTTTTAACATAACATTTATGTTGGCTTATTCCAAGACAAAAAGTGTTGTATTTGCATTAATTTATTTCCTTGTATCTTGTGGGATTTTATTGTATTGGGTTTAGTATTAAATTGGTGAAGATTGGTTAAGAAGTTGATCTCGCGACTCAGCTCATGAGTGGTGCAACCTGCGAAAGTCATATGAGAAGCATGTGCTGGAAGCTAAAGAGTCAAGTGCCAAGCTACATTTCATGAGTCATTTCGCTACTCAGACCAAGTTGCGAAGTGACTCACGAAACTCACTGCCTGGAGGATTTTAAGTGTGACTATTACATCCTTCATCCATACTATATACCTCATTACCCACAAAAATATAAGCATGCTATTCATAATAAAACTCTAGAGAGGTTTCTACAACACACCCACCCTTGTTAGAGAGAGCTACACATTAGAGAAATCCTCTCCTCTCCCATTGTTATACCTTGAGAGGAGAGATTTGTACCCAAACATAACCCACACCTATTCAGAGTGTAGAGTGTTTTGGAGCTTAAGAAACATTTGGGATTTGCCAAAAGAAGCTAGTGGGGCTTGACAGTTGTAATCAGGCGGTATTGCGAAATCTGGATAAATAGTGAAGACAAGACTCCGAGAAGTCCGTTGGTAGCCGAAGCTTGAAGGGCTCAAATATATTGGGTAGATTAGGCTTGGAGGGTCTTTTTGATATTCGTGTACTCCAAGTTATTCACTAGCGGATCAATTTCGACTTGGAGGGTCGCAGAGAGGTTTTTCGTCGAGTTTTTCAATTTCCTCTTCGATAACACATCATCATGTTATCTTATGTTTGCATCTCTCTTCTCTTATTCTTTGTGCTTTACATTTATTGTTTATTGCTTATGTTCATGCACTAGAGTAGTTCCAATTTATTGCGCTTCATTTACTCTAGTTCCGCACTTACATAAGTAGATAAAAGCAATCAAGCCATGTTTTTAAAATTGGCGGGTCTAAACAAGGATTAGTGTTTTCACACTAATCAAGCTTTCATCTTACACTTTCGAGTTATTGGAAATTCTTCTATCACTAACTTAACTTTTGGAGGATCTTTGACTGGTACCCTACTGGTACTCTTTATAGGTTCTTCATTCTTTTTGTTCTTCAGGCACTTCAATCGCAGCGCGTGTGGACGATCAACTCACTGATGATTTTGTGCACCATCACAAACTATTCCTATGAATTAAGGGTACCATTATTTAGAAGGAACCCAAAAAAAAAAAAAAAAAAAAAAAAAAAAAAAGCCCTATTGGATCTAGTTACTCCATCCTTATGTTCAATAGAATAGCTTTGGTAGTTTGGGAAGAGGGGTCCAATTAACAAAAAGTTGAAATGAAAATCCAAAACAATCAATCTAGATGACATTTGATTATTTTCAATACTTTACTCCTAACATTATCAAAGAAAAACGTATGAGAATGCAATTCATTTATGTGCATTTTTTTAAATATAATTGTACCTATAAAAAGTGAGAGAGACTATAAAAACTAAAAAAGTTGAAAGGTGAGATCATACAAAAGTGTACATAATTATTTATTTAAAAAAATGTACATAAACAAATAAGTTAAAAAGAAAAAACTGTTATGCGCTTGCACCCACCACGATTGGGCTTTGAAGGTAAATATGGAAGTTTGGTCTCAAAAAAAAAAAAATTAAAAAAATTAAAAAAAAAAAAAAAAGACATGAATATTGGACTGGCCTCTTCAGAAAATGTTTGACGAAGTACTACAAACTACAAAGTTGCCTGGCCCGTCAAGTGTTGTTCTGAATTTCGAACCCCAAACGCCTTATCCGAAAAGAAAAAAACTCATCCATGGACCTGTATAGTGTATAGGACCTTAATTATCTCTCTGCACAAAATCTCTCATTCAATAATACAAAAATGTTATCATCCATGGCAGTTCAACCTGGTGTTAACACTGCTTTCTTCTCTTCTTCCTTCTCTTCTCAGATACCCAGTTTCAGACCCTTCAAAACCTCACCTTTTGTGACGCCTAAAGCATTTTCTCTACATCCGTGTACCATTATTGACCAGAGGAACAAACCCTTTAGAAGAAATCAAAATGTCTCTGTTTCAGCGGCACCAGAAGCACTCACAGCTGAAACACCTTCTGAAACTGAGAGTTCAACCTCCACAAGCTCAGAAGAACCGAATCCCACTAAAGAAATTGAGGTTCAATTCTCTTTCTTTCCACAAGAGCGTGTTCATGTATGTGTGTGTGTGTGTCTTTGTGCATGTATTATTGTTTTATTTTGGTGGGTTCTTGAATTTGTAGAAAACTGAGGTGGTGGTGAAGCCAGTGGAGACGCCAAGGCTGGTGTTGAAGTTCATATGGATGGAGAAGAACATTGGTCTAGCTCTTAATCAGGTGATACCAGGGCATGGCACAATTCCCCTGAGTCCTTACTACTTTTGGCCGAGGAAGGATGCATGGGAGGAGCTCAAGACCACTCTAGAAAGTAAACCATGGATATCCCAGAAGAAAATGATTATACTTCTTAACCAGGCCACTGATATTATCAATCTGTGGCAGCAGAGTGCTGGCAATCCTACATCATAAACACAATGCAGGGAAGACCTTGCATTTTTGAGGTGTGCAGTTATCTAGGATCTGAGAGGCTGATTTGATATTTTTCTTTCCAAGTGTGATTTCAATCTGAATTATGTCAATGTCCATGCTTGTTCAGGTTGCAATTCCTGTAATTTTGCCCAACTTTATCTGTTTATGGAAGCGTGAATTGATTGCTAAGTGCTTGTATTAATATTGCTTCTTCGTTGTATACATATAAGCTAGCATTTAGCAATACCCTACCTTTCAGAATGTAGCACACCATCAAGTGCTTGTACATGTTCTGCTAGTACAATCAAATAGTGTTGTTTTCGAGATATCATATCTGGTGTTTTGCTGTTCTGAATGGTTAAAGAGGCCACGCAAATGTGAGGCTCATCCCATCTCATTTCCAAGCTCAATCATAATCAATTGTATTGTAAATATACATATCTCAGTCGAGGAATCGACTGATGAATCAAATCAGGCCGAAACAGTTTCATTATTTCACAGAGTAGTTCTACTGTTTTTCACGTGTCAACAAAATTTAATCGATCTGTGATATAGCTCACTGATATTCAGACTGATTCAATACTTACATTAGCTACAGTTCATCATCAACATTCAAACAGAGAAGGTAAGCTATTAAGCCAACCACAGGGACAAATCTAAGATAGTTTATTATGTCAGCCTTGCTTTTCTGAACATTTTGAAGGTTGTCACCTATCAACCAAGGCTGGAAAATTATGTAAAAGCATATATCCCAAATGAATGCATAAGCCAGCCTCTCAGATCCTAGATAGCTGATCAAGAAGTTCCATCTCTCTCTTATGCTCCCAAAATTTCCATCCATTCTACCAAAAAGTGCCCACAATCCAGATATGAGACACATGGCCCCACCAATTAGTCCAACAATGGGTGCACCGTTGGTCATCACAGATCCAAGTTGTGAGCGCTCTCTTGGAGGGTAGTCTGAATCTGCCTCATTCAGCCGGATAGCCATGTAAGGTATTAAGAATGCTGGCATCAAAAGAACAAGTGACAAATTGGTCAATGGAACCTCAGTAAGCAACCTTATGAAGCATGAGAGTTTGAGAGTTATAAATTCAACCCCAATTATGATGGTTAGTCAAGCCTGGCCACCACACATTTAAATTCAAGCAAATGATATGTACTTTTGAGCTACATGGCCAACTGATCTAACCACTCATGAAGCATGAGAGTTTGAGAAAAGCATACTGTTTGTGAGGAACATCTGCAGGCCCCATAGGACATCCAGAGACCCCTTGTATCTGTCCCTCTTACGATCCGTGAAAAGCAAAGGAGCAAACATGAACGTCCACCCAATGACAAAATTGAATAATCCTTCAGATATCTGATGCAGTAATGGTGTAGCATCATAAAGATGTTTAGATCAAAAAGCATGGTGGAAAATGGTGAGGTGCCAAGCAAATTGACATAGCATAATGATCCTTACCGGGTGAAGAACTGGGGCATCAATTAGACAAATGCCAACTGCTCTGCCAAAAGGTTTATTGCAGAAATTATCAAGGATTGATCATAATAAGAATTTGCTCCATAAACCAGAAAGCAAAGTGATCAACTACTAGTACTTCATAGAGTTAGTAAAAGTAAATCAACTAACAGCATCCTATGCGAAGGGGGGGAAAAAGGAAGAAGAAGCAGAAGAAGAAGAAGAAGACCAAAGCATATGTTGTTTGCCTATGAAACTTATAAAAAAAATGTTGTTTTCCTATAAATCTATCAAAACAGCCACCTTTTGAAAATCCGTTGAGAACCAGTACAACATATGCTTACAATTCTTTTAAATATTAGGAAGACATGAATTTTGTTGTCCCTCCCCCCTCCCTTCTATTCTTTCTCATCCCAAATGGATAAGGAAAAAAGATGGAGATATCCTCTCAACTAATGATGAAAACCGTTATCACTTGTTGATATAAAGATATAAATAAATAATGACCTGTTTCAAATGCACTGGAATATTGAGGTAATAAGTTCTGCCAAAAAAACAATGAAATATTGCTGTTTATATTAACATAGTGAAATATCATCTATACAGTAGGGATGAATACCTTAGATAAGAAATTCATTAATAAATATATATATATATATATACACATATATGATAAGAAACAAATAACATCAAGGATGAGATCCCATCCATAATAACTAGGTGAAAAGATTTCAAAATAGAAGCATCATGAATCTATCAGAATTGAGAGGGAGACTCATAATTGAGAAGTTTAACATCACAAATGAAGCATAACAAACAAACATTGAACATACCAGAGTTCATAAAAGGCAAGATAAAGAAGAAATTGAGAGAAAGTCCAACAAGAGAATTTATTGTGTCTGAACTGATGGCCCATACAGGATCTCCCTGTTATAATGCAAGAAAACTTTATTCAAATTTGAACTTTGATCCATTTCCTTTGGGTAATAATATTGTAGCGAATGAAATGCTACTTTTATCAAATTTAAAACAAAGAGGGAGCAAAAGAAAAAAGTTGTTGAAAAAGAACCATATGCAATATATAACTAATCAAAAAGCTTTTAGACAGTCATGCTTCATCAAAGGATTTATTATGCAGTATTGCCAAGTTAAACTTGAACAGATAACGTTGTATTGTACTGCAAGGAAATCCAAAATTGAGATACTAATAAGTTGTTAAGTTTATAATGATTAATGGCATTTGTAGGAAGCTACCACAGGAGGTCTGGTTTCACTTTATTTGGTATTACAGGGAAATTCCAAAGCATAGTTTCATTGCTATATATGCTTCCTTCTAATTTCTGGAATAGGATCCTAAACTCGTGTCAATTCAGAAAGATCCATGGTAGCTGAAAAGCGCCATGATTCCTTTCCTTTGCCACTCATCAAGCTCAGAACTTTACCTACACTTTTCTTTCTCGATAAATTTAACTCACTTATCAGGCCAAAAATAAGCTTCGGATGTCGTGTGACAATGAAATGATCTCATTTTCTTTTCCCATCAATGGTTATGAACGCAAATTCCACATATAATTTTTTTTTTCTATTGAATTCTGTACAAGCTTCACAGTTGCATCAATGGAGGAACAAAACTCAGAGAGAGAAAGATGAATGTAAAACTTGTAGAAGTGAATTCGTTGAATTAGATTACAATACCTCTGTTCTTTATATAGTTAGAACAGAGGCGGGAAAGATGAAAGAATTGAAACAGAATTAACTAACTGCCCAATTGATCTAGGCCATACACGTGGAATCAAATCTAACTAACTATTTAACACTTATGTATAAACGGCAGTAGTTCATAAGCTTATATTCTATTCTAAGCTTAAACTACTTGTAGCTTGTCTCTGTACTTATAAAACAACAAGCTAAGCTACTCGTAGTTTATTTCTCTTATTTACAAAACTGCTAAACTACTCGTAGCTCATTTCTCTATTTACAAAACTACAAGACTCAAACACCTACAAGACTCAAACACTGAGTCTAATATCAAACTCAACACTCCCCCTCAAGATGAACCATAGATGTTGATCAGGTTCATCTTGGATAGAAGAAAGTAGAATTGCTTAGTTCCAAGTGCCTTTGTGAAGGAATCTGCAATCTGGTGTTTGGTAGGCACATGAAAAGTCTTGATCACCCCACTTTGGATTTTGCTTCGAATGTAGTGACAATCAACCTCTATGTGCTTTGTGCGTTCATGAAATACTGGATTTGCAGCAATATAAAGAGCTGCCTTGCTATCACAATACAAAGAAGCTGGATAACTGTGTTGTAATCCAAAGGTTCCTAGTAATGCTACCAACCATACAAGTTCACTTGTGACAGTGGCCATTGCACGATATTCAGACTCAGCTGATGATCTGGAGATGACTTGTTGCTTCTTACATTTCCAAGATATGAGAGAATCTCCAAGGAAAACACAAAAACCTGAAACTGATTTTCTGGTATCTGGACATGCTGCCCAGTCAGCATCACAATAGGCTTTGAGCTTCAATTCAGAACTGGCAGATAGGAATAATCCTTGTCCTGGTGCCTTCTTGAGATACCTAAGTATTTTATAAGCTGCTTGCAAATGAGGAATCTGAGGTGAACTCATAAACTGACTTAGTTTGTGCACTGAGTAACAAATGTCAGGTCTGGTCAGAGTCAGGTAAAGAAGTTTACCAATAATTCTTCTATACAAAGATGGATCTGGTGCAGCCTCTCCCATTGAACTCCTGAATTTGGCTGTTTGATCCATAGGTACATTAGTAGGCTTACTTGCTAGCAGACCCGTATCAGATAGCAGCTCTAAAACAAACTTCCTTTGACATAAACTAATACCTTTTTCAGTCCTTGCAACCTCAAGACCCAAGAAATACTTCAAAGTACCTAGGTCCTTGAGTTTAAATTTGGCATCTAGGAAGATTTTGAAAGAATTGACTGCCTCCACATTGTTGCTAGCTATCAAGATATCATCTACATAGACTAGTAAGATGAGAATTGAACCCTTGCTAATCTGAGTGAAGACAGAGTAATCAGATTTAGATTGAATGAAACCATGATCAAGAAGAGTGGATGAGAGCTTAGCAAACCACTGTCTACTGGCCTGCTTCAATCCATAAAGGGATTTAGTAAGTTTGCACACCTCCCCCTTGCTGCCAAACCCAGGAGGAGGAACCATATACACTTCCTCATTCAAGTCTCCATGCAAAAAAGCATTATTAACATCTAGTTGGGACAAATGCCAACCATACACAGCAGCCATAGCCAAAAGGGTCCTAACAGTGACAAACTTCACAACAGGAGAGAAAGTCTCATAGTAATCAACACCCTCAGTTTGAGTAAAACCTTTAGCAACCAATCTAGCCTTGTACCTCTCTATAGAGCCATCAGCCTTAAGTTTGATTTTGTAAACCCATTTGCACCCAATAGGCACTTTACCAGGAGGCAGGTTGGTCATGATCCAAGTCTTGTTAGCCTGAAGTGCATCAATCTCAGCCTTCATGGCAGCTTGCCACAAAGGATCAGGTAAAGCTTCAGCATAGGAGGTTGGTTCCTTGACAATAGACAAGGTCACCGAGAAGGCTTTATGTGCATTAGACAATTTAGAATAAGAGAGAGTTGAGGAAAGTGGATAAAGGATACCTGGACTGTCAATGGAGATTGAATCATGGGAAGGCAGAGAAGTGGAAGCTAAGTTGCAGTGAGGATGAGGAAGTATGGAGGAAGCTAAACCACAGTGATAGTCATGAAGGTATGAAGGAGTTTTATGAGGTCTAGAGGACTTTCTAAGAGGAGGTAAGACAGGTTGAACAGAAGGAATAACAGACTGAACAACAGGCAAGATAGGTTGAACAATAGGAAAAGCTGATTGAAAAGAAGACTCATGAGGAAGAGAAGGGTCCAGAACAGGATGAACAAGATCAGGAAATTCATCAGGGGGCACAGCAGTATCAACAGAACTAAAAGGAAAGGAAAACTCAGCAGAAATGGATGCAATAGGATCAAGAACAGGTGACTGAGATGGAAAAACATTGTGAGAAATGGGAGAAGGATTAGGTATGAATTTAGACTGCCAATGTTTAAAAGGAAAAACAGTCTCTTTGAAGATAACATCCCTTGACAGAAATAAGGTTCTAGTGGACAAATCATACAACTTATACCCTTTAGTCCCAAAAGGATAACCAAGAAATATGCATGCCTTTGCTCTAGGGTCAAATTTAGACCTATTCCTAGTTAAAGTAGAGGCATAACAAAGGCAACCAAATGATCTAAGGTGCTGATATGAGGGAGGATGACCCAAAAGTTTCTGGTATGGAGTAAGATTACCTAGAAGAGGGCTAGGCAACCTGTTGATGAGATATGTGGCTGTAAGAACACAATCTCCCCAGAATTTTAAAGGTAAGTTGGCATGAAATCTCAAGGCTCTAGCAACATTGAGTAGATGTTGGTGTTTTCTTTCAACAACAGCATTTTGCTGTGGAGTTTCAACACATGACAGTTGATGTAAAACACCTTTGGAAGCATAAAATGAAGAAAGAGCAAATTCAGGACCATTATCACTCCTAATGACCTTAATGGATACTTTGAACTGAGTAAAGATCATTTGGAAGAAAGATTGAACCAAAGAAGAAGCATCAGATTTGTACTTCATTAAATAAACCCAAGTGCACCTACTATGGTCATCAACCAAAGTGAGAAAATATTTTGAGCCATTTAATGAAGTAGTAGAATAGGGTCCCCAAATATCAGCATGAATTAAATCAAAGCATGCTAAAGAAACACTTGTGGATTTAGGAAAAGATAATCTGTGCTGTTTAGCTAAAGGACATATGTGACAATCAAAAGATTTATTATTGCAAGAAAGCATATCAGGTACAACAGA
This sequence comes from Quercus suber, assembly GCF_002906115.3. Classification (NCBI taxonomy): domain Eukaryota; kingdom Viridiplantae; phylum Streptophyta; class Magnoliopsida; order Fagales; family Fagaceae; genus Quercus; species Quercus suber. The sequence continues at coordinate 338,314 of NW_027069515.1, read as the reverse complement.
ATCCAGCAAAGCTAGTCTTTGTGAGGATGGGTGGCCCAATCTGTAATGCCACAACCTAACACTATCACTTGAAGTAGAAATAACAGATGGAGTATCAAGATTACAGGAATTGACACTCTTATTACAAAGGAAAGAAGGTAATCTGGACAGAAACTCGGAAACAAAAGGTGGTAAAGTGATTGAGTCAATGCACTGCAAAGTATACAGCCCTCCATTTCTCTTACCCAACCCAATCATCTTCCAATGCAGTAAGTCCTGGAGAAAACAGTAATGAGAAAGAAAAATACAGCAACAAGAAGGATTTTGGGTTAGTTTACTTATGGAAATGAGATTGAAAGAAAAGGAAGGAATACAAAGGACATTTTCTAGAATCAGTGTGGCTGAGACTTTAACAGTGCCAACATGAGTCACCTTAACCATTTCACCATTTGGAAGTCTAACAGACATTTGAATAGAAGAAGTGACAGAAGTGAAGAAATGAGTGGAATGTACCATGTGGTCAGTAGCACCACTATCAAGAATCCAATCATATGAACTAATATGAGAGGTGTTGGTACTAGAAGAAAAAACTGAATGCTGAAGAGAAGGAGAAAACCATATACCTGACAAGGTTTGGGCTTGATCATCCATGGAAGGCTGAGCAATGATGGTGGCAACATGAGGAGCATTTTCCAAACAGACCTCTGGTGGTGCTTGGGTACCAAAATGGCATTGAGAATTCAACAAGCCAAGTAATTGTTGATATTGAGCCTTGGTGAGAGCAACAGGTTCATTGAGAGGACTTTCAGCTGCAACAACATTGTTTGCAAAAGATTGACCACCTTTGCTTTTGAACTTATATCCAGGAGGGTATCCGTGCAACTTGAAACATTTGTCAACAACATGCCCCATAGCTCCACAATGAGTGCATTGTGGCCTGCCACTCTTGAACTTAACAAAAGGCTTGGTGTTCCCAGGTTTAGATCCAAAAGCTGCCAAAGCTGCTGATGTATCAGCCAAAACTTTCTTTGCAGCACCTACTTTTCTCTGTTTCTCATCTTGTAGTAGAAGAGAAAATACTTTGCTCAATTGAGGCACAGGCTCCATAAGCAGAATTTGACTCCTGACAGCTGCATATGTCTCACTCAGCCCCATTAGGAAAGACATGGTACACTCTTCAACTTGGTGACCACATGTACATATTCTGTAATTAGAGAATTCATCCCAAAGCCCTTTAAACTTGGCATAGTATGCATTGATAGTTAGATCCTCTTGAACTAAAGAACTAATCTCCTTTCTCAGATCAAAGATTGTAGGACCATTTCCTTGCCCAAACCTGTTTTGTAGATCGACCCATACATCTCTAGCAGTCTTGAAATAAACTATACTTGACTGCAACTCCTTGGAAACTGAATTAAACAGCCAAGCCAGGACAGTGCTATTGCACTTATTCCAAGCTGTGTAATGTGGATGATCAACAGATTGAGGCTTAGGGATTGAGCCATCAATGAAGCCCAATTTAACTTTGGCATCCAAAGAGATAAGTATGGCCCTACTCCAGGTGTTATAGTTATCTTCAGTGAGATGTTGAACTACCAAAGAAACTCCTGGATTGTCACCACTGGATAGAAAATAGGGACTAGATGTGTTTTCCCAAGGATGCACAGTAGGAGTAGGATTAACACTAGAGGTACTCTCAGTCATACTTATCACAGAGAAAGAATGATAAAACGAAGATTCAAGGTCTCAAGAAACCAAAACCAAGAATAAAAGAAAACACGAATTGGTTTTCTCAAGAATTCTCCAAGAAATAAGAGTAGAATTCTGTGAGACAATCAAGCTGTAATTCACAATCTTGATGAGATTGTAAATGGAAACAGTATTGAATTCGAAACAGAATAACCCTAAAATTGATGAAACAAATGAATTGAAACCCTAAAAATAGAGATTTCTATTCAATTATGAACAGAAGAACAGAAAATCAAGATTTCAACACACTAAGGAATTAAAACCTCGAAGATGATGAACTTAATGCAAGAATCAACAGAAATGTAGAAAGTAAATCTCTAGTTGATCTGAATGAAGCATTAAGAAGGCAAGAAAGAAAGTAATTGAACTAGGAAATTTCAGAATACCATACTTGGATGATCTCTGAACTAGTTCGCTCTGATACCATATTGAATTCTGTACAAGCTTCACAGTTGCATCAATGGAGGAACAAAACTCAGAGAGAGAAAGATGAATGTAAAACTTGTAGAAGTGAATTCGTTGAATTAGATTACAATACCTCTGTTCTTTATATAGTTAGAACAGAGGCGGGAAAGATGAAAGAATTGAAACAGAATTAACTAACTGCCCAATTGATCTAGGCCATACACGTGGAATCAAATCTAACTAACTATTTAACACTTATGTATAAACGGCAGTAGTTCATAAGCTTATATTCTATTCTAAGCTTAAACTACTTGTAGCTTGTCTCTGTACTTATAAAACAACAAGCTAAGCTACTCGTAGTTTATTTCTCTTATTTACAAAACTGCTAAACTACTCGTAGCTCATTTCTCTATTTACAAAACTACAAGACTCAAACACCTACAAGACTCAAACACTGAGTCTAATATCAAACTCAACACTCCCCCTCAAGATGAACCATAGATGTTGATCAGGTTCATCTTGGATAGAAGAAAGTAGAATTGCTTAGTTCCAAGTGCCTTTGTGAAGGAATCTGCAATCTGGTGTTAGAACAGAGGCGGGAAAGATGAAAGAATTGAAACAGAATTAACTAACTGCCCAATTGATCTAGGCCATACACGTGGAATCAAATCTAACTAACTATTTAACACTTATGTATAAACGGCAGTAGTTCATAAGCTTATATTCTATTCTAAGCTTAAACTACTTGTAGCTTGTCTCTGTACTTATAAAACAACAAGCTAAGCTACTCGTAGTTTATTTCTCTTATTTACAAAACTGCTAAACTACTCGTAGCTCATTTCTCTATTTACAAAACTACAAGACTCAAACACCTACAAGACTCAAACACTGAGTCTAATATCAAACTCAACACTCCCCCTCAAGATGAACCATAGATGTTGATCAGGTTCATCTTGGATAGAAGAAAGTAGAATTGCTTAGTTCCAAGTGCCTTTGTGAAGGAATCTGCAATCTGGTGTTAGAACAGAGGCGGGAAAGATGAAAGAATTGAAACAGAATTAACTAACTGCCCAATTGATCTAGGCCATACACGTGGAATCAAATCTAACTAACTATTTAACACTTATGTATAAACGGCAGTAGTTCATAAGCTTATATTCTATTCTAAGCTTAAACTACTTGTAGCTTGTCTCTGTACTTATAAAACAACAAGCTAAGCTACTCGTAGTTTATTTCTCTTATTTACAAAACTGCTAAACTACTCGTAGCTCATTTCTCTATTTACAAAACTACAAGACTCAAACACCTACAAGACTCAAACACTGAGTCTAATATCAAACTCAACAATCTTTTTTTTTTCTAGGGCCTGGGTGTGATAATTGTTTTTTTTTTTTTAAATTAGATGTGATTTTTTTTTTACATGATTTTTTTTAATAAATTTGGGTGATTGCTCTTTTTTTGTGGTTATTTGTCACTTTTTTTGTTCTAATTGGACATTATTCTTTAACAAGGGTATATGAGTAAATTTATTTAAACTTAATTTTTTCATCTCTCTACTTTTCCACTCCTAACCAAACAAAAAGGAGAAAAATTAAAATCCTTCCTATTTTCTCACTTTTCTATCATTCCACAATTTTCTATCTTCCCACTTTTCCACTCTTCCAATTAAACGGACCCTTAAATACATGCTTCAGGAACAACCAGACAAGAAGCAGGTCTCTTTTCCTCACCTCTTGTTTAGCCATTGGTTGCCCATTGTCAATGTCTGGTTGAAATGCCTTTTCTTATTAGAAAACGTTTTATATTTTATTTTTTGTTTTGGATGAATGGAGAAGATGGAAATGGAGTATATATTTAGTAAAGTACAGTGTGGCGTGATCATATACTCTCTTTTCTAACATAATAATTGGAATTACTATTTAAATTTGTGATAGATTCTACCATTTATGTGAGAGTAAAGAAGAGTGATTTATGGCTTTAAAAAAAAAAAGAGTAATTTATGGGCTTCCCAGAATACACGTGACATGTTACTCTTAGTCAATAATAGCAATTCAACTAATTTAAAATATTCTTTCTCAAAAAAGAAAAAAAAATATTAGGTAAGTTTTAAAAATCAGACAAAAAGGTCATTATCTTTGTTGTTTTCCCCCCTCGTGTTTATCTTCTTCTTCTTCTTTTTTTTTTTCTTCTTTTTCTTCCTTCTTTTTTTTTTCTTTTTTTTTTTTTTCTCTTCCTAATTACTCGCAATTCACTGCAGGGTACTCATGCAACTGTTGAAGACTTGGAGGAGAAGACCCCCAAAGCAAGTTTTAGTCCACCCATATGTGCACTCAAGAATATTTCCTGTGAGGTAATTACCAGTAGTTACACAGAATGTTTTTTTCCCCCTACCCAAAGTGTGGTACAACCGTATAAGACTAATAATTAAGGATACTCATGGTTTTTATTTTATTTTGGTCAGTCACATAAATATTTTTTTAATTGACGAATATAAAATGTCAGATGCAATGCAAGGCCCCTGGTGAAGAAATTGCTCACAAAACAGCTCTCACAATACTTAACAAGCTATCAAACTATTCCTGGGATACAAAGGCAGTGTTAACTCTTGCAGCTTTTGCTTTGGATTATGGGGAATTCTGGCAAATTGCCCAAGCTCCGGCGTCGGACCAACTAGCCAAATCAGTGGGAACCTTGAGGCGGGTACCTATCCTCTTGAAGCGTCCAACCCTGCAGAAACATAGGCAATCACTTGTTGAGCTTAACAATGTGATCAAAGCCACAAATGTTGAACAACATACTAAAAAGTAGTAATAAAAAAAAAAAAAAAAAAAAAAAAAAGAAAAGGAAAGTAGTATCAAATACCGGCTAAAGAATTACATTAATGCACTAATTTGGAGTTTTGGACAAATGTTTTCAATTCCCAAAAATCCGTAAAAAGACGAAATAAATATGCTTATTAATTAAGGACAAGAATCACATTTCAAAATAACCAAGCAATTGGGTTGAAAAGCGAAAGTGAATTAAGAGCATAGCTACCGGGGCGTAAGGGAGCAAGAAGAGGTAGAGAACGTAAACTCCCTCAGCAACCCACAGAAGGAATTGCAGCACGCGCCTTAGATTGTCGTCGTCTTCGGAGGATGACGTGGCTGTAACGTGAGTCTTGCGGCGTGACGCGTGGCACACAGTACTGGTCCTAACAACATAATCACCATTGGAGACGATGAGTGGCGTTGTGTTCAGACTCCTTCTCCTTGGTGGTTTGGCCAATATTTGGGAATGAGACTGAAATAATAATAGTAGTGGAACTGGAAGTGAAGAAGGTTTTGACGATGAGCTGAAGTAGTTGCAGTTGAAGTTGCAGACCAGAGCTTGTTGCCACATTATTATTTGTCTGTTTCTGTTTCTGTTTCTGTTTCTATTTCTGGTTCTGGGAAGATAGTCATAGAGTAGTTCAGGTATGCCAATGAACACCACCCATATATACTATTATTATTTTCCAAGGAAATAGATAGATGGATAGACAAGTCAACTACAACTACTACTCTTTTCTTCGTTAATTTGGGGTTGAAGCTTAGCTGAGGTTAATTTGTTATAGTAAATGTCAGGTGCTTAATCGTCATGTCGTGTTAATAAATGACTAAAGGAAAACGACCTACAGTTTTCTGCACTGCTTATGCGCTTAATAATATGGAGTATAATATAATAAAATACTAGTGAAATTTACAAACCTGCCCTTATGTACGGTACTTTCACCCTTCAAGACGAGTGTGAGACCAAGAGTGTTTTTTTTGTTTGTTCAATTGACACTATAGCTATAGTAGCGCTTTTTCTTTTTCTTTTTTTTTCCTTCTTGTCATCGATTTGTGTCTTTTAAATATTTATATGAGCTGGCATACAAATTTTACAATATTTTTATAATTATTGAGGTATCAATTTTTTATAGGTTGAAATAAAATAATAAAATATGAGATTATAATCAACCACGACTAAAAATATATATTTTTTGAAAATGTTGTAACACTTGTTATTATCACAATATTTTCACAATCGTTGAGATCTTAGTTTCTTATTGATCAAATAAAAAATAATAAGTCCACAACATTTTTACATTAATTTCACAACAAGTCATAGGTAAAAAGTGATATCAGTAACAACCTATCAATCGTGGGTCCAATTTAAAATCAGTAACAACCTATCATCTAGAATTTTTTATAAAAATATTATGAAGATAACATTTCTATAAAATAAATAATAATATATCAAACCGAAACTTACCACGGCTAAAAATAAAGTTATTGTGAAAATATTGTGACATTTTATTGTGTTCTTAAACTTCTTTTTTGGTTTAGTAAAATTTGGTGAGCAAAAATTCACTATTTCACGCACAATTTTCTTCTGTTGGTTTTTTGTTTGTTATTTCTTTTAATGCATAGTTTAAATGGTTGTCCCAATTAAAAACTAATAACAATTCACCAAGTAGGATTTCTTGTGAAAATGTTGTGGTTGTAACATTCTCTAAAATAAAATTATAAAAAATCATACCAGGGCCCGCCATAGCTAAAATAAAGGTATTAAGAAAATATCATGACATTTATTGTGTTCCTAAATTTTTTTTTTTTTTTAGCCAATTTGTTGAGCCAAAATTCATAATTTTACGAAAGGATTTCTTGGGTTGACTATTCTTCCTTTTTTTTTTTTTAAACACATTGGTTAAAATAAAAAACACATATTTTTACTAACAAAAAAGAATTATGGAAAAAAGTTGCCATACCCTCTCCTCTCCTCGGGTCTTTAAAGGATATCAGTTGTCTTGATTACTTTTCTCTCCTTGAGTAAGTGGAACTTTAGGAGCTTGCTTACCCCTCATTAACCTGGATTATGAAGATTATTCCTTTGTTGAGACTCCTTGGTCCTCAGACCCCACACAATATCCTCCTAAAACCTTACCCTTCAATGCCACCCTAAAAGTGAGGTTTTAGTAACAATGAGAAGGTCGGTACATGCCATCTTGGGGTTAATGAGCGTGAAATTTACCACTCATTTTCCACCTCCATATAAAGGGAGAATGGGAGTAAATTTCCAATTTACACACACTCCATATATCTTCTTTGAAGCAGTAGTCCGAAGAGATCTTATCTTAGTGCTCGTAAGTGCCTTTGGCCTTTCATCCATTGTCCTAAATGAAGCACTTTTATTTTTCTTTTTCTTCTTACTCTTTCCAGATAGGAATATATGGGTAGATTTTCCAAACTAGTTGATACTCCCGAAGCCATGGCCACATTTAGGGAAAAGTATAGGATCCCTGACAATGTAGAACTCAAACATTGTGAGTTACGAGAGTGGTTAGTTAGTAAACCACCCAAGGCAATTGTCATCCCCATGATTGCCTTTATTGAAGGTGGAATGCGAATTCTCATGGGTAGAGTTACTAGGGACTTCCTCATTAATTTTAGGATTTGCCACACTCAGTGCTCAGCTAACCTCTTTAAGGACCTTGGTAGTGTAGACATGTTAAACTAGAAAATAGGGACTAACCTTACTTGCCATGATGTAAACTAGGTTTATAATTGTCGAAAAGGTAAGGAAACGGGTTATTACTTTAGGTGTAGGGTCCCCGCAGTTAGGTTGATTTCCTGTATCCCTGATTCTAATAAGGGTATGGACGAAGACTTCCTCATTTTTTTGGGTGGATGGCACGATGATTTGCACTGTCCTACCGAACATGGGGAACCATGTGAAGTGCCTGAGGAGCTAGAATGACTTAGACCACCTTTTTCATCTTGTATAATCTTTGATCATTCTTTTGCCTTATCTAATTAACCTCATCTTCTTATTTTCTTTACAGACGAATTTCGTACTACCCCGAACAAAAGTTAGTGAATTTTGCAGACCTCAACTAGATTCTGCAATCTGAAATTTTCCTCCACTAAGACAGACAGCTTCGGGTGGTGCACGTAATTCTCGGATTCAAGCCTATCTCCACATGTTTCTAGTCTCCCAAGTACGTGATTAAAGCCAAAGACCTTAGGCTCGCGTTGATTGACATAGCTATACCCAGATTTCTGACCGAACCTCCCCCCCTCCCGATACTCAGGACGCTTAACTGCCTGCTTCACTTGTGACCAAGCTTCTTTACTCCCACGAACAACCTCTTTCCTTTGACGAAGAACAGGAAGAGCCAGTGTCTAAACCTACTCGGGAGGATGTAGAGAAAGACTTTGAAGTCTTTTATTAGGAAAACTCTGAAGATCCTCCAAAACCTATTCATCATCACCTCGTTGCTACTCAAGTTAGTAGTAGTTAAGAAGCAGTTGACGTTCTTGAAGCCATGGTACTCGAGCAGAAAATGTCCGACTTGTTAGCCCTACTTGCTGCCCGCGCTCGGGGAAATGCTCCCGAGGTCCCTATTGTACCCCAGCCACCTACTCTTACCCCATCTCATATCTCTACTATAGATGCCCCCGAGAAATAGAGAAAAAGGGGGAAGCAAACTAAGAGCTCTGAAGTGGGGGAGATACTCTAACCTAGTCAACAGTCGCCCGCCAAAGAGCCCAGAATTACAAGGGCGCAACAATAGAAAGATACTTCCACTGTGACTGGTAAAAACACTGAAGGGGAACAGTGCTCCAAGGCTACTATATGGAATCCAGCCTTCATGCTCAGTACGGGAGACCCTGTCACTTCTGAGGCATCACTTAGGGATGCCCAAAAGGGCAGGTCCGAGTTAGTTTCCGAGTGCCTAGAAAAGGCCCTACTTCTTCCTGATGACATGTAGGAACTAAAGGGGCTAAGGAAACGTGAAGTGTTCCTTTCATTAAAGAGGGACCTTGCGAAGGTTAGTTTTTATACCTCCACTTTAATTCCACTTCCTCATATCCTTTATGTTAAAATGGTAACATGTGTCTGCATTTTTCTTGGAACATAGGCTGTGTAAGTGTCTTTCGTGGCCGAGGAATGCGTCGACCATGCTTTGTGAAAATCCTAAGAGGCGGAGAGTAAATTAGCCCATTCAGATAAGGCTCTCGCTAAGGTAGAGAAAAAGAAGGATTCACTCTTCCATCTAGCCGAGGCTGAAAGAGGGCATAAGAATGCCGAAGCTGCACTGTAAGGGTTTGAGAAGCAAGCCGAGGAGTTGTGCGTTTCTCTGAAGAAGACTGAAACACAACTAGCCTCAGCCAAAGAACAAATCAAACTTCAACAGAAAGAACTTAAGGGCAAGGATGCTGAAAAAGCGAAAGTCGAACAAGCCACGTATGATGCTAGCATGACTAAAACTGCCCAAAGCTTAACTGTTCAACTCAGAGAAATGACTCGAGCCTTCTATCTTGAAGTTGAAGCCCTTAATGCTGTTGAAGTTAGTGCTGACGCTAATCTTAGGGGGACCAACAAGGTTTATTACCCCTCAGCTCTCCGTGTTGCTCCCAGCTCTACCCTTCCTCCTCTAGATCCGAGCTTTACCTCCTCGATACCCAAGTCCACAACAGCCCCAACTTCTGTGCCTTTTGCTGAAAAAGAAAAAGAAAAACAAAGCCCAACTCCAGTGGTGGAGTTGGAGTCAGAAGAAGTTGCAGAATTTGAGCAATTGAAAAAGAAGAAAAATGAGAAAAAGAAGGAGGTTGCAGCCTAGTTCCCTCAAGTTTAGCACTTAGGCAGATTTTGTAATGGGCTAGGTTTAGCAAATGCCCTTTTTTTTTCTTCCTTTTTTTGTAGTCACTTTTTGGACTTAAATGAATATATCCAAGTTTTACTGCATCCTTATTTTGAATAACTACTAATTTTATTACTTCGCCATATATAACACACATTCTACTGATAAAAATGTATGGCCTCAAGTATATTAAGTCACCTTAAACTTAACGTAAACCTAACAGTATGATCTAGGAATCTGGATGGATTTATAGTCAAGCTTCTAAATTGAACCCTATTTACCTAAGGGTTAATTTTTCTTTGACCTTAACTAATTTCTTACAAGAGTAAATTTACCTGAGGCTTGTGACCTGAGGATTCAAACAAGGCCGAGGTTTCGTTTAACATTTAACCATTCTCACATAAGAGTCAATTTGCCCAAGGCTTGTGACTCGAGGAGTCAAATAAGGTCAAAGTTCTGTTTAACACTTAACCATTTTCACATAAGAGTTAATTTACCTAAGGCTTGTGACTCAAGGAGTCAAACAAGGCTAAGGTTCTATTTAACTCTTAAACAATTTCACTTAAGAGTTAATTTACCAAGACTTGTGACCCGAGGAGTTGAACAAGGTCGAGATTCTGTTTAACACTTAACCAATTTCACATAAGACTTAATTTACCAAGGCTTGTGACCCGAGGAGTCGAACAAGGCCGAGGTTTTGTTTAACACTTAACCAATTTCACATAAGAGTTAATTTTAATGAACAACTTAAGAAAACCTTGCACCAAATAGAAAATGGAAAAAACTAAATGGAATCCAAAGTATTGTTAATAATAATATCTATGTAGATTATTTACATTCCATGGGCGTGGAACAACATTCTCGTCCAAATCTTCTAAGTAATAGGCCCCGATACCAGCTACTGATGTGATACGATATGGACCTTCCTAATTAGGTCCTAATTTTCCCCATGATGGATTCTTCGCAATTCCTACTACTTTCCTTCTAAGAGCAAGTGGCCTTACCTTAACTCCTTTGTCATATCCTTACCTAAGTTTCTGCTGATAATGTGCCGTTTTGACCATGGCCACCTCTCTTCTTTTGTCAACTAACTCCAAGCTTGTTGAGAGTAAACAATTATTTTCTTCCACACTGAATTGGTCAGTTTTTAAGGTTGGAAACCCTGTCTCAAGAGGTATGACCGCTTCAAACCAATAGGTCATTGAGAACGGAGTTTCCCCAATTGATCTTCGAGGTGTGGTGCGATATACCCATAATACATGTGGTAACTTGTCTGCCCATTTCCCTTTCGCTTCATCCAGCCTCTTCTTTAATCCACTAACTATGACTCTATTGACTGTTTCTACTTGCCCGTTTCCCTGTGGATAGGACGGAGTGGAATATCTGTTTCCAATACCTAACTCCCCATAATATCTTCTAAAGGCCTTACTGTTAAATTGGAGCCCATTATCTGAGATCAACGTATAGGGGATTTTGAATCTGGTTACAATGTTCCTCCAAACAAACTTCTTTGCATCCACATCTCTAATATTAGATAGTGGCTCAGCTTCGACCCATTTTGTGAAGTAGTTGGTCCCAACAAGAAGCCATCTTCGGTTTCCTACTACCCTTAGGAATAGCCCCACTATGTCTAAGCTCCACTGAGCAAATGGCCAAGGACTGAAGAGTGTCTAACCTCTACAACCTTTCCTCCCATCTTGCTAACCATTACCATTCCAGCCAATAAAGTTTTATATTCTACTTCATTGTTTGTGGCTGGAAATCCCAATCTCAAGGATTTTTCGACAATTATCTTCTCTGGGGATATTAAGACAATTCCCACACCGGATCCTTTTTGATTAACTGCACCATTAGTATAAACTTTCCAAGCTAGAAAACAAGGAATGGAAACTACCATGATCTCAGAGCCCAACATCTCGCCTTCCACAAGCTCCTTGGTAAACTCAGCAACCAGGTTAGCCAAGACTTGTCCTTTTATAGCCGTATGGGGCATATATTTTATATCAAAAGCACCGAGCATTGTCCCCCATTTGGCAATCCTCCCCATGTAATCATATTTTCGAAGCAATACCTGCAAAAGGAGTTGGGAAAGAACCACCACAGAATGTGCTTGGAAATAATGAGGGAGTTTCCTCGTCGCATGTATAATGGCCAAAACTACCTTTTCCAAGGGTAGGTAGTGAATTTTTACTTCTTGCAAGGATTTGCTAACATAGTAAATAGGCCTTTGCACTCCACCATTTGTTCTAACCAAAACTAGACTCACTATGTGGTTAGTAACTACTATATAAATGTATAAGACCTCCTCCTTCTCGAGTCAAAAGAGAACAGAAGGATGAGACAAGTACCTCTTTAATTCCTTAAAGGCATCAATACATTCCTTTGTCCACTTAAAATTCTTCCATTTGTGGAGGAGTTGAAAGAATGGCCAACAACGGTCTGCTAATTGGGATATGAACCTATTCAAGGCAACCATCATTCCTGTTAGCTTCTATACTTCTTTGGGATTCTGAGGTGGATGCAGGTTAGCTTTAATCTGATTGGGATTAACCTCTATTTCCCAATGAGTGATCATATATCCAAAAAACTTGCCCGAACTAACACTAAAAGAGCACTTGGAAGCTTTAAGGTGCAACTTGTACTCCCTAAGCACCGCAAACACACTTCCCAAGTCGTTCAAATGCTCCAAAGTTTACTTACTTTTTATAACCATATCGTCAATATATGCCTCCACACTCTTCCCAATCTGAAACTCAAACATTCGGCTCACCATCCTCTAATACGTAAATCCAGCATTCTTTAAGCCAAAAGGCATTACACGGTAATGGTAATTCCTGGTAGGGGTTCGAAAAGATGTCTTCTCTTGGTTGGGAAGGGCTAAAGGTATTTGATGATATCACTGGAAGGCGTCCAGAAAACTCATCTGAATATGTCCAGCAGTCGCATCGACTAGTTGGTCAATCCCAGGTTCAGGAAAAGGATACTTTGGACATGCTTTTCAGATCTATGAAATCAACATGCATTCACCACTTCCCATTCTTCTTTTTTACCACCATAGTATTAGCCAACCACTTGGGGTAAAAAGCCTTCTTGATTGCTTCTGCTTGCTTGAGTTTGATCACCTCTTCCTTTACTGCCTCGGTGTGCTCCTCTGAAGATCACCAAGGTGGTTGCCTTTTTGGTACAGCTCCAGGATTCACATTCAAGTGATGGCATATAAAGTTTGGGTCGATTCCTGATGCCTCATAAGCACTCCAAGCAAAAACATCCATGTCATCATTCAAAAAGGCTATAAGCTCCTCTTTTTCAACAAGGGGTAGTTAAGCCCTAACCTAAAAATACTGCAAGCGCACAGAATCGTAACAAGTAGTAAAGTGTTTTTAGAAAACGAATGTCGAACCCATAGGGATTAACTATGTTATTGAATACCGAAATTTACTAAATTAAGTACTATTTGGAAAATCGAAAATAGATGGAACGTTCTACTATTTGAATTAAATTAAACTATTTAATAAAAATAAATCTATGAATAAAAAATTAACAAAGCGTAAAATCTAAAAGTGTAAAAATATGATAAGAATGGATCTAGAGCAGTTGATTTCACCTAACAAATCCCACACAATTTATTCTTCCTAATTATTAAATTCTAATAATCTCCCGTTGATGATTAAAAATTCCTTAAGTATTCAATATCTTCTCTCGAATAATATTAAAAATATCCTTCAACTAACAATTCATATCTCTATGTGAATTTAATTAATTGGAGACTCATTACGTACTTTGAATTTTTTGAAAAATCACACTAGTCGCGGTAAAGCATCTCTACTTTCGCTCAACTAATGGTGTTTAATTCTAGAACTAAAATAACAAATCACCTCTCGGTCTCATTGTAATTCAATTGATCAAACCATAATTCGTAAAAAATAGTAAGCATTAAGAATAAGAATTAAACACTCAATCATGGAAATATTAAAAATAAAATAATTCAAAATATAAATTGTGTGTTCATTGCTAGACTACATCAACGCTCTAGAAAATAAAATTTAGTTCATAATAAAACTGAAAAGAAAACAAATAAAACTTATGTCTTTCATCTGATGGTTGATCAACATGAAGCTCTCGCCTTTGCCCTCAGATCCTCCTCTTCAGAAAGACTCCTAAAAGAAAAATTTTCAATGCGGCAGCCCCCTTTTCCTCTCAGGTTTTCTCTCCTTTTTTTTCTTTTTACCCTAAAGAGCCTTTAAATAGGTCAAGGAATCCTATTCCGTTTGGAGAAAATCCCAGATTTTTAGGCTTCACTTAACCGACGATTTTGGCCCATTTAACATCAGAATTCGGACTTTTGGTAAACTACAAAGTTGTAGCCCTTTAAGTTAACTTTCCAGCCCAACTTGAATCATCTCGATTGGATATCTGAGCCCAAAGTTATGCTGAAAATACTAACTGATGTGCAGGCTGGAATCCTAATCCGAATTGGACTTGGATTTTGTACAAAATTCTTTTGATTCGTTGCTCTTCTCATTCCTTCAAAGCACAAATGAATAGATAAATATAAATAAAAAAAATCAAATCAAATCAAAAGAAATAAAGGAAAACTAACAATTTTAATAAATAAGAGGATAATAAAAATCATGTAAAAATTACACTTATCAAATTCCCTCAAACTTAAACTTTGCTAGTCCTCGAGCAAAAAGAGAAAAGAGAAAATAAATAAATAAAATTTTTCTGGCCTCAAAGATCTGCATAAAGCTTATAATTCAAAGGAATCATTCCAAATTAATCAAGTCCAAAAGTTAATTCAAAACTCAACTCCATCGCATTATCATTCTCACTTCATCATTAGCTTCCCGGATAGTTTTATGCAAACAAGTAAATAAGTACAGATCTCTAAAAACTCCATAAACTTGCTTTTTAAATCACTCTCCACTAATATAAAACAAAATATTACCCAGGATCAATAGGTCTTTATTAGACTTATGATGTATGGCTATGGTGAGGGCTATAAAGAAAAGATAAGGTTCAAGCAAATAGAGCACTTTCACTTCTAAAATATAAATTTTCTCAATCCTTTGAATATTTCAAAATACCTCTCTTCATCAAAATTTTTTTTTTTTTCTTACTTCAAGTCGTCACTTATCTTTTGACGTGAATGCAGGCATTTGTGATGGATGCACCCAGTTACTCAACAAGTCACAAACCTGAAGTGCTTTTGCATACTCATATTTTAAGTTACGGTTTGACGTAAGAGTAAACATTGGTAATGAATACCCCTAGTTACTAAGCAACTCAAAACATTGGAGTAAATGGAACTTTGTACAATTTTCTTCTTCTTCCTTTTTTTTTTTTTTTTTTTTTTTCAAACACTCATATATCTTCTCTTTTCTTCAACCCAGTGTAAGAATAGATCAATTGGGTAACTAGGGATAAAGATAATAAAGAGGTAAGCTTGAAAGGCTCAATCGATTCAAAGAATGCCTAAATCACTTCCCAAGTAATATTCTGTATAAGATTTCTCCTGAGAGTTATTCAACAAGTTCTAGAATAAGTAATATTTTTAATATTATTCGAGAGAAGATATTGAATACTTAAGGAATTTTTAATCATCAACGGGAGATTATTAGAATTTAATAATTAGGAAGAATAAATTGTGTGGGATTTGTTAGGTGAAATCAACTGCTCTAGATCCATTTTTATCATATTTTTTACACTTTTAGATTTTACGCTTTGTTAATTTTTATTCATAGATTTATTTTTATTAAATAGTTTAATAAAATTCAGATAGTAGAACAATCCATTTATTTTCGATTTTTCCAAATAGTAATTAATTTAGTGAATTTCGGTACTCAATAACATAGTTAATCCTTGTGGGTTCGACACTCGTTTTCTAAAAACACTTTACTACTTGTTACGATTCTGTGCACTTGCAGATTATTTTACGCGAACAGTTTTTTTCTTCATCTAAAAAATCACAAACACTATAGTCTAAGAGGTATGTAAACAAGCATGCTATTAATTACACAGTAAATAAAAACAACCACAAACAGAAAACATCTAAACCACATTGATAACAAGTACCAAAATTTTTATGCACATATATTTCTGTATAATTGTAACATCACAACGTACACAATATAATACCATCACAATCAATATTTGCATCTATGAACAAATCACATTGCATTGTTACCTTAGAAAACACTGAACAAGGGTTTCCAAAAAAAAGAAAAAACACATAACAATAACTAAGCCAAAAGTTGAAGAGGTAGATGTGTTTTAACCCATTTTCCACAACCAACATCAAATTTCACAACTCACAGAACAACAATAGCCATATCAAATTTGTGCCCAACAACCAACCCTCACCACAACAACTATTTTTACATCAAATTTGTACCCAAAACCACGGTACCCACATCAAATTTTTGCAACCCACTCAACATCAGTTACCCCCAATACTCATTATCAACCAAATAAAAATGGGGAAATTTCAGTCATAGCCCAAAAAATATATATAATAATAATAATAATAATAAAGAAGCTTAATAAGGGTAAAATTAAAAGGGACATGGTTGCCGGCGGCGGAAGGTTGGGTTTCAAAAAGAGATGAGGGAGGGATGAAGGTTGGGTTGTTTATGGTTTTGAGGGTGGGTCGGCTTTTTCATTCTTTGTATTTTTGGTGTGTGGATTGGAGCTGTGTGGATCGGACTGAGAAATGAAGTGATGAGAGGGTGGATCAGACTGAGAAATGAGGGTGGATCGGACTGAGAAATTTTGGGGATCGGACTGAGAAAGGAGCTATGTGGATCGGACTGAGAAATGGAAAAGGGAAACTCAATATGCGTGGAGAGGATCGGCTGCATGAGGGAGATGGTGGAGCTCGGTGTGTGGATCGGAGCTCGAAGCTTGGAGCTCGTTGGTGTGTGGATCGGAGCTTAGAGAGTACTTGTTACTTCGAGTGCGTGTGAGAGAGCTCAAGCGAAAAATGTTTGAAGTGAAAATGAGAACTGAAATGGTTTTCCGCCTTGGTCCCTTTATTTTATGGTCAAAGGGGAAATGGTTTGAAGTTGACTGAATTTTCCAAATCAACCAAACACACCAATTTTACATTTCCGGAAGTACTTTGAACCCAAAACAAACACAAACTTTGCTGATTATTCCAAGTGTTTTCTAATGGGTACTAGTGCGGGTGGCAATAAAGCCTGTCACGTGGGGCTACGTGCATCTACAACCGTTGGTGATTTTGAACCATTGAAGATCAAAGGGCTGATTTTGCACCACCCGTTCTTTGGTGGGTCAAAAAGGACTGAATCCGAGCTAAGGTTGCTCAACGCTCCAGTTTTGCCACTATATAGTACTGATTTGCCACTCTATGCAGTACTGATTTGATGTGGAAATAGGCTTTGCCAATTGCGGTTGACCGTGATCATGAGTATTGCAATCCAACGGTGAGTGATGGATTTGATCAATTTGCTCAAATCAGAGAGCTGGGTTGGTGGGTTGTGGTGACAGGTTGTGATGGAGACCTATTGATAGACCGTCAGATGGAGCTGGTAGAGATGTTAAAGAAGAAGGGTGTTAAGGTAGGGGCACAATTTAATGAAGGAGATTATCATGGGGTGGAACTAATAGATGCCACGGAAGCTAATGCACTGTTTGTGTTCCTAATGCATTTCCTAGAAAAATGCTAGGTTGGTTTCTCGTTTCTGCGATTTCACTTGGAACCTATCTTGTTTTCTTTTATTTTCTACGAATAAATTTTTTATTTAATAAGCAAACTAAAATTAAGTTTCTTATGAGTGTTCTCTAATTCTGCGTATTGTAAAAGTTTACATGTAAGCTGGCAGAGAAAAATTCAGCCTCCTCAAGTCCACAACAATTATGAGTCGGTTGGGCTGTGTTTATGCTTTATAGTACTCCTACTAGCTCTAATCTTTATAGAGACATTTAATTTTGATGATGCTATGTAAGCTGGAATAGAATTGCAACTTGTATTATACATTTTTTTTTTTTTTGCTCTGACATGTATTATACATTTATACTTTAAGCAAACTGAAAGAGCCATCCTGTGGTTGTATCTAAACCAGATAGATGGCCCTAGAGCGGTAAGAGGGAAGCCTAAAATTCCTCATTTGTGAAATCGGTTGTCAATTATTTATTGTTAATCATGAGTATGCAAATCAAATGTCATAAAAAATAAAAATTCATTCAAGTAGATGCCTTTTAGGTCTTTTTTAAACTATTTTGTTGTTATGGGTCTAGCTTTATCTCGAATGCAGTTTAAAATTTGATGAAATAATCTAGTTTAATAAGAAGAGTGGATGTAAGTTGAGGTTGCCAATTTTGTTTTGGTTATCAATTTATATAATTGATTGTCACTTGCATTGATATTTCAACGGAAAATTTTGTAATCATTTGCCGACGCTCAACCAACAGTCAAATGGTATCTAGAGTCATCTTACATGGACAACATCTATAACACTAGCAGCCGGCCAATTGCCTTTTATGTGTTCCAAACTTTCCTGAATTAAACTAAACCAATTCACACTCACCAATGTAACAACTTTAACTTTTATATATATCTTCCCAAGTGAAAGTCAAACACAGCAAATTCCATCCTTAGTTCCTTACAGTTACTCAACAATTTGAGCAGAAAGCTCATCACAAAGCTAGAGAGGTCGCCATGTCATGTCAAACTGCTCCCTCAAATCCCACCATTGATCCCTACCAACACCTCCAAATCGCCCTCAATGCCGACGGCATGATCACACGCCTCTGAGAAATCCCGAACACTCCACCCACACCTGATCCCAGCCACCCCACTCCAGTTCTCTCCAAAGACATCCCTCTAAACCAATCAAACAACACCTGGGTCAGAATATTCCTACCCAAAGAAGCACTTGATCATAACTCCTCCACTAAACTGCCTCTCATAGTTTACTTCCATGGAGGAGGGTTCATCCTTTTTAGTGCAGCCTCATCAAATTTCCATGATTTTTGTGCCAACATGGCAATTGACCTCCACGTCATCATCGTATCCATCGAGTACCGCCTCGCCCCAGAGCACCGGCTGCCGGCGGCTTATGATGATGCCATGGAAGCGTTACATTATATCAAAACCACCCCAGATGATTGGCTAAGAGATTATGCTGATTTATCTAACACGTTTATTATGGGTGTTAGTTCTGGTGGTAACATAGCCTACCATGCAGGGTTACGTGCATCCGTGGAAACTGATAAACTTGAGCCTTTGGTGATCAGAGGGTTGATATTGCATCAACCATTCTTTGGTGGGTCCCAAAGGACTCAATCTGAATTGAGGGACAATGATCCAAATTTTCCACTAAGTGTTTGTGATCTAATGTGGGAATTGTCATTACCAATTGTTGACCGCGACCATGAGTATTGCAATCCAAAGGTTGGAGATGGGCCTCAACTATTGGAAAAGATCAAGCTGTTAGGATGGAAGGTCTTGGTGGTGGGCTATGATGGGGACGTATTGTTTGAACATCAAATCGAGTCGGCAAAACTGATGAGAGAAAAGGGCGTGTCAGTGGTGAGCCAATTTGGTGAGGGGGATTATCATGGGGTAGATATGTTTGAGCCTGCCAAAGCTAAGGCACTCCATGCGATCCTTAAAAATTTCATATTGTCTTCATTGGTTGCCTAGGAAGAATAGTCCACATGTCAAAAGTCTTGCACAAAGAATAACGTTGTATTGTAGTTGATGTGATTAATGCCATGTTGTTATATGTATTTAAAAGTCATTGTTTTGGCTTTGATGCTGTTAAATCATAAATAAAAAAATCATTTTCGTAATTATTGTTTTCCATCTTCTTTGTTAAAAAGGAATAATGCTAAAAATACTACTGTTTTACAAAAAAATTTTACAAACGGTTGATGTAGTGAGTGATTATTGGTAACTAAAAAAATAATATTAATGATGGGCCTAGATAAAACCAATAAAAGGTTGGTCATATCAACATTTTGTAAAAATGTTATAAAATAGTTTGTGTATGTAACATTACTTATTAAAAAACCATTAATTATTGGCATGGGGTTATGGCGTATGGGGTGTTTTATGTGTAAAAAGTGGAATAATTTTTTTTAAGGGAAAAAAAAGTGGAATAATTGAATTAAAAGTTAGAACCGTATTTTATTATATTAATAATAATAATAAAAATTACCATCTTTTTATATATATGGCTCTACCATATATATAATCTTTGAAAATAAATAATGATTATTAAGAAACACAAAAACTTTAATGAAAATTTAATTTTTGTGCTTTATAGTCATCTACACATCAAATATCTTTCAACCAAAAAAATAAAAAAATCAAAATATTCATAATACTTTAAATAAAAATAATAATAAGAATACCTGTTAGGATATATATATGTGTGTTTGTGTATGTGTGAAGAGAACAATTGAGTTATTGATCTTAATATTTGAGAAATAATGAGAGTATATATAGTTAGCTCAATAGATAAAGTCTATTGTGGAAATGTGTGAAGAGAACTGTAAGGATGCAATTTGGCTCCCAAGTCCAAGGTGGATAGATTTAGGCCCAAAAAGCCCAATACAATGAATTTGTAGAGAGTAGGTTAAAAAACTAAACTCTAATTAATTGGAGAACAATTATAGTGGGTCAAGATGACAAAGAAACAAAAAACAAACTGGTATAAAGAAAAACATCCTTGGCACAATCTGAGGAGGTCAATTCTTGTATATATCTCCCTTGAATTTGATTACAAGTTCAGCTTTTATCATGGTTTTAAAAACCGAATCGATCATAGAACCGTTTTTTTTGTAATTTCCGGTTCAACCCCGGTTGTTGACCTGTTTTTGGCCGGTTTTTCGGTTGTTGACCGGTTATTGACCGGTTTTGGAGCTTTTAACCGGACCGGATTGGCCCCCGGTTCTCGGTTGAATCGGTCGGACTGGCCGGTCCGGTTCGGTTTTTAAAACAGTGGCTTTTATTGCTACAGTATTTTTCTCTTGGTTTTTCGATCCTTTTTTCCAAGGGCTTCTTTCCCTTTTATGCTATCATTTCTCTTTCATTTCCACCCTCCACGTGTAGACCAAATGGCTGGGTTTGATGCTTGTTTCATCAGCACCTTATTGAAGTCTCTGTGGGCAGCTGTAAGGCTAATTATCACTATTTAGGCATCACTTTCTCATTAATGCGGTCAGAGAGTTAGTTACAGAGCATTTAATGCGATGGTAGCAGCTTTCCCTTAGATATTTCTTAGCATCCCTTTGCCCTACGCTTCCTTGATATTTGTCCTTATCAGTAGAACATTTCAAAATATTGCCCCTAAGGCAGACCAGTCCTTCTGACTTCTGCTTTGCTTAGCTGAGGATGCATTTCTCCTCCGATTGCATTCCTAAACCTTCTTAGATGTAGTTTGTTTGTGGAGTTTTGATTCTTACGTCTTCAATATTGTTTATTTATCCTCAGACCACTTAGCATCCTCGGACAAGGCCCACAGCCCTATATACACTCTTGGGCCTTTTATCCCTACAAGAACAATTTCAACTGATAAAGTTTTTGCATGATAAAAAGTAATCATTACAGAGATAATAAAGAGTAATCAGCATGAAGAGACATAAGTTGAAATTCTATTTTATATATCTTGCAATTCTATTTTATATATCTTATATATCTTAAGAAAACAATTGTTTGATCTAAATTAAACAATTGCTAAATATTATCCCTTAATTAGAGGAATTATATCATAAAAAATAATAAAAAATTAATTTATTAATTATTTGTTCTTAAAATATTGATAATATACTTTTAGTTGAAGTATAAGTCAAAATGCGGATTTTTTTAGAAAGAAAACTTGGGTTGTTGTTTAGGATTAAAGTTTAGAATTTTTTATAATAGACTTTTAGTCTTAGTTTGGATACGGATGAAAAGCAGACGTGTTTTGCGTCTACGTTTCCTCCTTTTTTTTTTTTTTTGTTTTTTGGTTTGCCGTGAATGTTGACTTTTGTACGTGAACAGTGCACCCGTGTACTGTTCACGGGACCAGCAAATATTACTTTTCAGCAACTTTTTCATTAAAAATGAGTCCCACAGTATTATTCACACATTTAAAAATTATTTTGTTATAGTGTTTTTAGTTTTCAGCTGTATCCAAACGGACCCTTAGTTTGAATAGAATTTAAATTTGTTGAAGTTTAGATGATAAAATTTTACCTAAATTAAACAATTGTTAAATATTATCCCTTAATTTGAGGAAATATATCCTAAAAATAATATAAAATTAATTTACTAATTAGTGAGAGTAACCACTTGGCGCAACCATGATTTCTAAACTCAAATTTTATTATATAGTATTAGTATTATGTCTGTGCGATGCACGGCTTAATCAAAATTTATTTGTAAATCATTTTTTTATTAATTTACTTAAAATAAATAATAAAAATAAATGAATATTTTACTTTTAAGTTATATAATGAATGCATGCTGTGCGAAACTAGGGTATCATAAAATGCATAAATATATTAACAATTTAGGTGTATATATGTGTGAAACTATTTCCCAGATACTTGAACCCTAGTCTTTGATTCTCACATCTCACAAACACTTATACTTGTAGAGTGACAACCACAATTACCACTTTGAACAATACAAGAGCTTATATATTTTCCTTATTATTCAACTATTTCCTTTATTTTATAGCAAAGACTACTTAAATTACTGAACGAATACTATATATGAGCACGCCTAACTTGTGATGTTAGCAATGTAATAAACTACAGATCACGCAATAATAGTCCATCTAGAGATGTTAAAGAAGAAGGTTGTTAAGGTAGAGGCACAATTTAACGAAGGAGATTATCATGGGGCGGAACTAATGGATGCCACGAAAGCTAATGCACTGTTTGTTTTCCTAACGCATTTCCTAGAAAAATGATAGGATGGTTTCTCGTTTCTGCGATGTCACTTGGAACCTATCTTGTTCTCTTTTTCTTTTTTCTATGAATAAATTTTTTATTTAATAAGCAAACTAAAATTAAGTTTCTTATGAGTGTTCTCTAATTCTGTGTATTGTAAAAGTTTACAAGTAAGCCGGAACAGAAAAATTCAGCCTCAAGTCCACAACAATTACGAGTCGGTTGGGCTATGTTTATAGCACTCCTACTAGCTCTAATCTTTATAGAGACATTTAATTTTGGCTTATAAACAAAAGCTATCAAGAGGTTTATCTTATCCTAATCTTTAGACCGTAAAAAGCTGCTATTTTATCTTAAAAAGGTAGTAAGTTGTAGCCGCCCTTTGCGGTTGATTTGTCCTAAAACGCGACCAAAAAGAAAAAAAGAATTGCAACTTGTATTATACATTTTTTTTTTTTTGCTCTGGCATGTATTATACATTTATACTTTAAGCAAACTGAAAGAGCCATCCTGTGGTTGGAGATGGGCCTCAGCTTCTGGAAAAGATCAAGCTGCTAGGATGGAAGGTCTTGGTGGTGGGCTGTGATGAGGACATACTGTTTGAACATCAAATTGAGTTGGTAAAACTGATGAGAGAAAAGGCTGTGTCCGTGGTGAGCCAATTTGGCGAGGGGGGTTATCATGGGGTAGATATGTTTGAGCCTGCCGAAGCTAAGGCACTCCATGTGGTCCTTAAAAATTTCATATTATATTCATTGGTTGCCTAGGAAGAAAGTCCACATGTCAAAAGTCTTGCACAAAGAATAACGTTGTAATGTTGTTGATGTGATTAATGCTATTTTGTTATATGTATTGAAAAGTAATTGGTTTGGCTTTGATGCTGTTAAATCATAAATAAAAAAACACATCGTTTCATAATTATTGTTTTCCATCTTCAGACAATTCAGCCATACCCAACCCAATTTTCAAACCCAACCCACAAAAAACCCAGCAAATCCAACAAAGTAATAGCACATTGGCCATACACAACCCCAATTTTCAAACCCAAGAAAAATTATCAAGCTTTACAGTCCATAGTAAAACCCAGTTATCAAAATTATCAAAACTGAAACAAAACAAGACCTAAAGGGTTTTGGCAAAAAATAAAAATATAGTGCCCACCCCAATGCGATGCGAAACGAACCCCCAAATTTTAGCAAAAAAGAAGAAGAAGATATGAAGTCCCAAATCTCTCCTCTTCTTCTTATTCTTGTTATTGGTGGCAGATCTGGTATGTTGGTGACGATGGTAGTGAACGAGAGACTGATGAAAAGGATGAAGAGGAGGATCTTTGCCGATCTCTACGACTTCCATACCTTTCCCACCACTACCACCACCAACACTGAGGACGAGCAGCCCTTCAGAGTAAAGACGAGAGCTTTTTTGGAAAAAACATGCTCACCTCATGCACTCACACTCCGCCGCCATGCTTCTCGCTTTTCTAGACCCAGTTATTGGAGCATCATTGTTGGGTGATGGCAAATTGGAGGTGGTGTGGGTGATGGCAGATCAGCATTGGGCTTTGATGAAAGGGAGAGGAAAACAGAGATGGGAGGGATTAGAGAGAATAAGGCCTTGTTTGGATTTTGCAAAACTGAGTTAACAAAACTGAGATTTGTTAACTTATAACCCAAAATCTATGGGGCCCACATATATAAACATTGTTTGGATGATTTTGGGTCAATTAACTCAGTTAACAAAACTAAGTTTTTTGAGATATGGGTTACCAATTTCAGAAACAGTCCAAGCTTGTTTTCAAGTTATGGGTTTGTTAACTCAGTGGCAATTTTCGTAATTTTTCAGCACAATTAGGTCCCATAGCAGTGTGTAATTCCATCAATGCAGGCTGAGATGCTCCAACAGATATTTTCTCATAACTTTCCCAACTACCCATGCTAGCTTGCACTTCATCTCACTTTTCCTTTTCCTTTCTCCCAAACCCATAGCACACTTCCACAACTAAAATAAGCTCCAGAAAATGCCGATCACCACAAGGCCAAGCTCCAGGTCAACTTCGTTCACTGATTTCGCTTTCTGGTGAGACCCAAATTCAGCCCCTCCATTTGTTTACATGCCCGAAAGGATATGTAAATTTGCTAAACCAAAACAATTATTGCTCCAAACAATTAAAAAAACATCGTAAATAAAAACCAACCTCAAAAAAACAAACATTTCTCCAAGTGTCAATATTATCAGACCCATTTTCTCTAATCACACCCCCCAAAATTTCAGTATTTCACACAAAGATCAAGAAGAACTCCAAAGCTTATACCCAATATAAAAATGAAACCCTAGCTCATTTTATCTCCAACCCATTAAAATATTTCACAAACCATTCACAAATTTATGAAGAAAAAAAAAAAAAAAAAACCAACATTTTATAAACAAAAACCAAGAAGGTTTGAATTGAAGCATACCTTGATGCATGTGTGTTAAGCTTGCAGGTTCAAGCAAAAACAGATCTTATGAACTCCAGATCTTGAAACTTGAACACTTTCATTTACAACATTTCTTTCGTAGATGACGAACGGGGGAGCTGACGAACGTGGGTTCTATGGCGGCAGCGTAGTTGGGCGACGATGCTATCACTCTGAAAAATGGTGGTTGACAGGGACAAGGTTTGAGAGCAACGGTGTGAATGGGTTTGAGGTGTTTGAGAGGGTAAAGTGAAAGAGGAAATGAGTTTGCACTGCACAATGAAAGAGGAAATTGCTTGGCCAAAACAATTTTGTTCAATCCGTGGGTAACCTAATCGTGTGCACTGCACAGTGGTCAACCCATGGGTCCCACAAAAAGGTGAGTTTTTGTGAGTTTTTAGGCAAAAATCAGAACTAGGTTTAGTTGCCTAACAAGGGTGGGAGTGTTTTGGGGATTTTTAAGTTATGGGAAATGAGTGATAGGGTGATTAGTGATGAGTAGGAGTGTTCACCAAACCGCATAAATCGCACAAATTGCAAAAACCGCATCAAAACCACCCACAAAATGGCATAACTGCACCATACTGCAAGTAATAGTATATTGCACCGCACCGCACCACACCACATGATGCAATGCGGTTTGCGGTTTTATAATAAGAAAACCGCACCACACCGCATCGCACCATCTCTATATATTAATTAATTTATTTATTTTTAATATTAAATATATTATTAATAGTTTAATAGCCCTAGTTTTCAAAAAAAAAAAAAGTTTAATAACCCTAGCAAGTGTTAACTAGAAAAGTCATCCCAAAATAAAGAAAAACTAGCTCAATAATTCAAAACTTGGCCCAAAAAAAAGGGAAAAATTAGTTTTAGACTGAGTAAGAAATTGACTTCAAACAGCATCTTATACATAGTATCGCACATGTAACCGCAAAAATGAGTTGCGGTGCGGTTATGGTATTGGTTAAACTCTAAACCGCACCACACCGTACGACACCACACATGTGACCGCAAAAATAAGGTGCGATGCAGTTATGGTTTTAGTTAAACTGCATTGCAAAGTGTGATGCTAAAAATAACCCAAAACCGAACCGCACCGCACGGTTAGACATGGCAAAACGTGCAGGTCGAGTCGAGTTTGGGTCGGGTCAATCGGGTCATGGATCAAACGGGTCACGGGTCAAAAACGGGTCATTTTAAGCGGGTCAATCAGGTCGGGTCGGGTCGGGTTGACCTGTATTTTTCACATGAATTTTTTTATTTTTTATTTTTATATAGAAAACAACATTGTATCTGTCATTTGAAAAGTTATGTAACAAATTACTTAATGTAAAATGCATTATTTTGAATTCACCACATATATCAAGAATGAACTCAGTTAAACTTATTAATACTTATTCAACAATTTTAAAATTATACAAATCCTAACATTACAATCTAAAACAAAATAACACAAAGATAAGTAAAACAAATACACAAATTTTATTTCTATACAATATCAACATTCCAAATATAAAACAAAATTACAAATGACTTATTGGATAACTCATTTGATAAAGAATAAAAATATATAAGAAATTTACAATCTTGAAATTTAATTTTATTATAGGTCTAAGTATTCATAATTTATGCTAATTTGATACTTTAACTTCACTATTTTCACACTTGTGAATATTTCTTACATGTCTACAATTTTAAATCTATGTTTTTAACTCTACTGTAACCAGATTATCTTGGCATGTACTTTGCTATTTGATATCTAAAAATATTTACTCATTACAGAATGTTCAACCATTAATTTTTCAATTAATTTGCATATAGTTATGTAAATGTATCAATTGTTTCCTTAAAGTTCACAATAAACAATTAAACCAATATTGTCTTAATTTTACTATTTTTTTTACCCAAAAAAAAAGTTTTAAAAAAATGGTTCGGGTTCGGGTTCGGGTTCGGGTCACGGGTCGGTTCGGGTTGACCCGCAAAAAACATGGGTCGGGTCACGGGTCAACCCGTTTTTGCTTCGGGTAAAAAAAAAATCGGGTTCAGGTCGGGTATTTTTTGGGTCGAGTCGGGTCAAAAAATTCTGACCTGTTTTGCCATGTCTACGCACGGTGAACACCTCTAGTGATGAGTGATGGGATTTTAGTGATGAGTTAACTATCACCCAGCAACCAAACAAGGCCTAACATGCTTGAGTTTGGGAAAAATTTTGCGATATTATGTGGGTTATAATTGTGTGTAATAAGGTGTATTAAGTTTAAAGTTATTGGCTGACGTGGCACTTTATTATTGGTGGTGTAAAAGAGTTGTTTTATGCTAGCACTGGACATAAATTATTCTTTAAAAAAAGAAAAAAGAAAAAAGAGAGAGAGAGAAACGTTGAAGTCTTAATAAGGGGAAAAAAAATGAAAATGTTGAGGTTGAGCTTAATGGTTCTATTTTGTAACCAAAAAAAATTTTGCGTTTTAATTTTATATATATAATTTTTATTTTAAAAATCTAATTTATAAGTGGATAAATCAATTTGAAAATCAAGAGAGTGACCGTATTTTGTAGGTAATGTTTTAGTGGGAGTTAGAGTTGTATTTTTACCAAATTGTCCTTTAATTTTGTCTCTACTTAAACATAGAGGTATGAGAACATTTTTGAACAAAAAAAATAAGGATCTCAAACTGGGCAAATCCCTTAAATAGTTGTATAGATTACCATTATATGGCATTTGGTACGAGGTAATGTTTTAGGATTCCTAAGAATGTTTAAAAGTTCTCATATTTGGTTGCAAATTACGCCAGGGAAATCTGGATTCCCCCCTTAAACCCCTCTCCGTAGGAATGTGGATTCTTTTTAAAACATGTGAGTATCTAGATTCCCAAACTTAAAAGAAATTGTATTTTTTATAAATTGACAATTTTAACCCTTTTTCCTTATCATTTAAGCAATTAAGATAAAATATAAAACAAATCATTAATATCTTTTCTCTTGTCTTTATCTTTTCCCACAAAAATAATATAAATATGATAGATAATTCTATTGATATATTCTTTAACAAATTTCTATTTAGATTTCACGTGAGAGAAAAATAAAAGTTTGAAGGGGTCCCTCTATTATTGCCAGGTATTCACTTTTGCTGTTGTGTGTGTGTGTTGCTCAACAAATTGTTAATAGTTTATATTTTTTTTCATTATTTATTTAGAGGAAGATTTTTTTTTTTTTTTAAAGGACTTCGTAGTTCACGTTCAAATATAAAGATAGAATGGAAAAAATAAATAATTCATTTAAGATTCCTGAGAATAAACCAAACATTATAATCTCACATTCTTAGAAATCTTATAAGATTCCCAATTAAACCAAACATAGGATTAACTACATTCCTAGGCATCCAGATTGTAAGGAATCATATTCTTAAGAATCTGGATGCTAGGAGTAATGTGGTTTCTCCGTACCAAAAGTCACATTAGCGTACTTTTCAAGCATTTACAACATCTTTTTTATTTTTATTTTTATTTAACTTCTATTCCCAGAGAGTTATAAACCTCTCCCTTTCTCTCACGTAGTACCAGATTTCTTTAGCAGATTTTAAATAGCAGTCAAGGCTTGAAGCACATGGATTTCTCCTCATTTCATCCAACAAAGTAATTCCGCTTCATTTCATTTTCTCACCCACATATTTGAGATTTTTCCATTCTCATTTCACCCAAATATATGAGATTTTCCTCAAATCTCACTTCATTTCCCTACAAATCTATGATTTTTTGCTTCTTCTTCTTCTTCTTCTTCTTCTTCTTCATTTTTTTTTTTCAATTACAAGAACCTGTTTAACCGCTCCAATTTTCAGTTTTTATTTTCCTTAATATTTGGGTTCCTAAGACAATCAAACTGGATTAGTGTCTGATTCTCAACTATACCGATAAATCCGGTCCAATTTTTGAAACCATAATATAATTGATTGTCACTTGTGTAACACCCTGACCCAACCTTATATTAATTATGTGTTTAAATGGATAATTATTATTTTAAGCTACTTTATTTTATAATTAATAAAAGAGTATTTAAATAAATATAATATTTTATAATGCCATTGAAAAAGAATTGTAAAGATTATAGATAATTGAATGGCTATTTGTATTATAAATATATACTTAGTATGTGAAAAATTATATTAAATGGTTTAAGTTGTTAGATGCATAGTTGGTGGTGATTTCATTAAGCATGTTGCATGAGTTGTTATAGTAGAAATTCCACCACATGCAACCAATGAGAATTCAACACACATAATGCCAAAGTTTCATGCATGATGGTAAACTCCAAAGACCAAGACTTGGCCATGCAATGAGTAAGTTCCACCTAGCTTCTTCTTTGACTTTCAATGCAACTAGAAGCTCACTTCCTCTCATTTCCTACGGTTACACAAATCAGAAATTTGTGCTCACTTTACACTCTTTTTCTTAAGGAAAGAGCTAGGAGGCTCTCTTGTGTCCCTTTTGTCAAACCCACGGTCCACACATTAAAAGAAAGAGAAGACTTATCTCATTTCTTATTCACAATTTCTCAAAGAAACTAGAACCTATATGCTCTTTTAATGTGATGGATATAACTTTATAAAGGTAAGGATATATATATATATATATATACCTACATATATATGTATATGCAAAGTGATATTATTTTTGTACGAAAGTGTGAGTGTGAATGCAAGAATTATTTTTGTAGAAAAGCATGTGTGAATGCAAGAAAGTTGAAAGTGGGTGTTGATAAGGAAAAAGTATACCACAAGGCATCCTATGCTCAACTCGTCGACTTGGATCCTTCAGCTCATGTTGAAGGATAAGTTACCAAGAAGGCTGAAGGCCCTAAAACTGACGGACCGCGATAGGCTGAAGGGTCACGAAGAACCCTTAAGGGCTGACGCCCTTATGAGGCTGACGACCCCTCCTGATTGAAGGGGTTGGGGCAAACTGACGGTCTCAAAGTTGACGGTCCTGGTAAGAAGCTTGACTTGGCCACCACGCATAAGCTATAAAATGATGACTTGCAGACCACGTTCAATATAAGAGTCCTATAAGGAAAGGATTCCGTACTCTACGCTCAAAAGGATTCCTACAAGGAAAAGATTTCTACTCCAAGGCAAAGAAGTCAACTCTCCACTACTATAAAAGCCCCCAATACCCACACAAATCGAGGTACGCATAATTGACTCCTCTCTAACACTCTAGAGTTGTAATAAGTTCTAACTTGACCTTCGGAGGGTATTTGGCTGACACCACACCGGTGCTCTCTGTTAGGTCTTCTCCTTTTTGTTGTGTAGGTGTCGCTTCGAGAGTACAAGAATTGTGCAGCTCACTGGTGATATTTTCGGCATCATCAGTTGGCGCCGTCTGTGGGAAAGAATCGATAAGCCATAGAAAACGCTTTCCGGACAAAAGAGTTGCATGGTACTGACTCGCTCAATGGCAACAACGAACAACGTTCAGGGAGATGAAACCCGAGCAGTGGTTCTCGAAAGGCAGGTGCAGACCTTGGCCGCCGCCGTAGAGCGCCTTACTAAGCAGAACCGCGATCTGGAGGAATGCTTACACCAGAAAAATGCAGGTCACAACACTCAAGAACAGGACCAAGAAGGCACTAGCGCTGACAGAAGAGAACGAGAAAGACAAGAAGGCAGTAACACTCCGAGTAGGCCGGAGCATCCAAATTTGAGCATGTCATCCCTCATGGATGTAACTCAACCACACATTGCCACGGAGATACAGGCAATGAAGGAGCAAATGGAGGTCATGATGAACGCCCTCAAGGGACGGGTGTCCAGTGACCTTGACGATTTGGTAAATCGCACCGACTCACCATTCACTGCAGTTGTCAATACCTACCCCCTCCCCCATAAATTTCGAATGCCGCATATAGACAGTTACGACGAAGTAAAGGACCCACTAGATCACCTGGAGACCTTCAAGACTCTAATGCACCTCCAGGGGGTAGCGGACGAAATCATGTGTAGGGCCTTCCCTATAACGTTGAAGGGCCCAGCAAGGGTATGGTCCAACCGACTGACACTGAACTCCATCAGCACTTTCAAGGAGCTAAGCGCTCAGTTCACTACACACTTTATTGGGGGACACAGGTACAAGAAGTCCACAGCGTGCTTGATGAGCATCAAGCAACGAGATGAAGAGACGCTGAGATCCTACATAACACGCTTCAATAAGGAAGCGCTATCGATCGAGGAGGCCCACGACAAAATACTCGTAGCAGCCTTCACAAATGGGTTGCGAAAAGGTAAGTTTCTATTTTCACTATACAAAAACAACCCCAAGATGATGTCGAAAGTACTCTACAGGGCCACAAAGTACATGAATGCAGAAGATGCGCTGCAGGCTTGGGAAGATAAGCCAAGAAAAAGGGAGAGGCAGGAAGAGGCGCGACAAAACCAGGGGCGAAAGAGGCCGAAGACAGGAGATCGAAAAGATGAAAGGCGTTCTAAACCCGGGGGGAAGGTTCACAAGCTTCACCCCGCTAACCGCCCCAATAGATCAGGTCCTAATGCAAATCAAGGACGAGGGGGCCCTGACCTTTCCTGGAAAGCTGAAGGGAGATCCTAACAAGTGCTCCAGAGACAGATACTGACGCTTCCACCGAGATCACGGCCATGACACAGCAGATTGTTATGACCTAAAGCAACAAATTGAGGCCCTCATAAGACAAGGGAAATTATAGAAGTTTATAAGCAAGGAAAGGACAGATCCACCACCTCGAGAACAGCCCCCCTGACGGGATAATGACTGTCCCAGACCTCCCATTAGCGACCTAAGAATGTTTGTAAGAGGAACGCCTACCAAGTCATCCAAGAAGGCTCGGAAGACACATCTCAGGATGGTCCAGAATGTCCAGCTGACGGGTTCAGCACAAAAAATAGCATGAAAAGAAAGCCCCATCATCGGGTTCTCAGAAGAAGATGCGCAACGCCTTCACCATCCGCATGACGATGTGCTTGTTGTCAGCCTACAAGTAGGAGGCTACAACTTACATTGTGTGTTGGTTGACAATGGCAGCTCGGCAGACATCTTGTACTACCCGGCATGCCAGCAGATGAGAATTGACAGAGAATGATTGATTCCGACGAATTCCCCATTCATCGGGTTTAGAGGAACAAGGGTGTTTCCCCTGGGCGTGACCACATTATTTGTAACGGCAGGCGACTATGCTCAACAGATCACGAAGGATGTGACGTTCCTCGTGGTTGACTGTTCGTCCGCCTACAATGCTATCTTAGGGCGACCCACCCTCAATTCGTGGAAGGCGGCGACCTCGACGTATCATTTAATGATCAAATTCCCTACCGAATATGGAGTGGGGGAAATACATGAAAATCAGATGGCCGCACGCGAATGCTACGTGGTTATGATGGAAATGGATGATCACCTCCAGGCCATGAGCATAGAAGAACATCGGAGTACGACGGAGCCCGTCGAGAAGCTTGAAGAAATACCCCTTGATGACTCTAGGCCTGACCAAACGACAAAGATTGGGACCCTTGCAAATCCCATGATCCGACAAGCACTTACAGACTTCCTCAAAGAGAATCGGGACATATTTGCCTGAAGTCATGAGGACATGCCGAGAATAGGCCCTTCAGTCATAGTGCATAAACTAAATGTATCACCCTCCTTTCCACCCGTCCGGCAGAAAAAATAGGTATTTGCCCCAGAACGAAATCAAGCCATAGCTGAAGAAGTCCACAAGCTATAAGAGGCAAACTTTATTAGGGAAGTTTACTACCCCGATTGGCTAGCGAACGTAGTGATGGTCAGGAAGGCCAGCGGGAAGTAGAGGATGTGCGTAGACTTCACCGACCTAAATAAAGCATGCCCAAAAGACAACTATCCCCTTCTGAGGGTCGACACTCTAGTAGACTTTACAGCTCAACACCAGCTGTTAAGTTTCATGGACGCTTTCTCCGGTTACAACCAGATCCAGATGCACGAAGCAGATTAAGAGAAGACATCATTCGTAACTAGCCAAGGGCTCTTCTCTTACAAAGTGATGCCATTTGGTCTAAAAAACGCGGGTGTGACGTATCAAAGGCTCATGAACAAGATGTTCACGCGGCAGATTGGG
Source organism: Quercus suber (assembly GCF_002906115.3). Classification (NCBI taxonomy): domain Eukaryota; kingdom Viridiplantae; phylum Streptophyta; class Magnoliopsida; order Fagales; family Fagaceae; genus Quercus; species Quercus suber. The sequence continues at coordinate 305,053 of NW_027069515.1, read as the reverse complement.
AGGAATGTCCAAGTCTATGTTGATGACATGCTGGTGAAGAGCCGAAGGGATAAAGATCATCTGAAGGACCTCGAGGAGACATTTAACACTCTTCGATCTTACAACATGAAGCTTAATCCAGGAAAGTATGCCTTCGGGGTGACGGCAGGAAAGTTCCTAGGATTTACGGTGTCACAGAAGGGCATCGAAGCCAACCCGGATAAAATCTGGGCTATAGTAGAGATGGCACCACCATAAAATGTGAAGAAAGTGCAAAGCCTCAACGGCAAGATAGCAGCACTAAATAGGTTTGTATCAAGGGCAACCGACAAGTGCCTACCTTTCTTTCGCACACTAAAAAGATCTTTCGAGTGGACCGTCGAATGCCAACAAGCGTTCGAAGAATTGAAAACCTATCTCTCTTCCCCACCACTACTGAGTACCTCGCAGCCAGGAGAAGAACTTTTTCTCTATCTTGTTGTCTCGCCTGCCGCCGTCAGTGCCGCCTTGATTAGAGAAGAAGAAAGAGCGCAGAAACCCGTCTATTACATCAGCCGAGCACTACGTGGAGCCGAAGAAAGATATCCGCCCATAGAAAAGCTCGTATTTGCATTAGTTACGGCGGCGCGCAAACTAAAGCCGTATTTTCAAGCCCACACAGTGATCGTCCTAACTGACAAGCCTTTACGGCGGGCGATGAGTAACCCTAAAGCTGCTAGACGATTGGCACTGTGGGCTATAGAGTTAAGCGAGTTTGACATCCAGTACTGCCCGTGAACCGCCGTTAAAGGACAAGTCATTGCAGACTTCATAGCTGAATTTACAAATGGCGAGGAAAAGGGGGCAGAAGACATTCCCCAATAGAGCATGCATGTGGACGGATCCTCCAACAGGCAGGCTAGAGGAGCCAGCGTCGTACTACAGTCACCCGAAGGAGACACGGTCGAGTGTATGGTCCGCCTTAAGTTCCCTACCACCAACAACGAGGCAGAGTACGAAGCTCTGATAACGGGGCTTGAACTCGCCAAAGCTGCAGGAGCCGAAAAAGTGGTCATTTACTATGACTCTCAAGTCATGGTCAACCAAGTAAATGGGGAATATGAGTGTAAAGGCGAAAGAATGAGGATGTATCTGGACCAAGCCAAGAGAAGGGTAAACGAACTGAAGGCCGAAATTATACAAATCCCCTGGGGAGTAAACGAGCAAGCTGATCGCTTAGCTAAAGTCGCTTCGGCCAAGCATATGGCCACCCTTGTTAAGGTACTCTCCTTCGTTCAACTCTCTCCACTCATAAATTCAGTGGATATACAAGAGCTTGGTCCCCAAAATGACTGGATTGCGCCGTTGGTTTCTTACTTAAAGAACGACATATTACCAGACAGAAAGGAAGCTGCAAGAAAGTTGAAGGTCCAAGCAGCGAGGTTCGTTCTGATAAGAGATGTCTTATACAAAAGAGGTTTCTCCTGCCTCTATCTACGATGCTTAGGTCCTGAAGAAGCAGACTACGTCATGAGAGAGGTGCACGAGGGAATCTGTGGAAACCACTCAAGGTCGAGGTCACTAGTGCACAAGTTAGTGCGAACGGGTACTTTTGGCCAACCATGCAGAAGGATGCCGAGACTTACGTAAAAGCCTGCGACAAGTGCCAAAGGTTCAGCAATGTCATCAGACAACCACCCAAAGAACTTACCCTGATGACGGTGCCATGGTCGTTCACTCAATGGGGACTGGATATCATAGGGCCGTTCCCTACGGCAATACGACAACTGAAATTTCTAGTAGTGGGCATCGACTATTTTACGAAGTGGGTGGAAGCTGAAGCCCTGGCCACCATTACAGAAAAGAACGTACGGAGCTTCGTCTGGCGATGTATCATATGCAGATTTAGCATCCCTAGAGTCCTAGTATCAGACAACGGGAAACAATTCGACAACAACTCCTTCTAAGACTTCTGCTCGCAATTAGGAATACGAAACCACTACTCCTCTCCCACCCACCTCAAGCCAACGGACAGGTCGAAGTCATGAACTGATCCTTGCTAAAGATTATCAAGACTCGGCTCGAGGGGGCAAAAGGTATATGGGCTGAAGAATTGCCGAGTATACTTTGGGCCTACAGGACTACGGCAAGGACACCAATAGGAGAAACACCATTCTGACTGACATACGGGAGCGAAGCAGTCATCCTAGCTGAAGTCGGCCTCACTAGCTACAGGGTACACAACCATGACGAAAGGAAAAACGACGAGGCCATACGACTACAGCTCGATCTAGTGGATGAAGTCCGGACAGTGGCAGATCAAAGGCTCACACGATACTAAGATCGCATGGCCAAGCACTACAACTCCCGGGTCAGACACAGAGACTTTCAGGTTGGAGACCTCGTTCTAAGGAAAGTTATGGGTGCAGCAAGAAACCCAACCCAAGGAAAGCTCGGCCCAAATTAGGAGGACCTTACCGAGTCACGGTGTGGCAGAGGAGGGGCACCTACCATCAAGAGACATTAGACGGACGGAAGTTACAACATCCCTGGAATGCCGAACACTTGCGAAAATACTACCAGTAGGAATGACAACGTGAAGGACAACACCGCCACCCTTTTCATTCATAGCTTACCGCAGCAAAATTCAGTTATACTCCTCAGATTTATTTTTTTACTTTAAGTATTCACTACAATAAGCCCAAGGGGCAAGCTTTTCTTTACTTTGGTTTTTGCTACAATAAGCCCTAAAGGGCAGGTTTTGTTTTTAAGACTACTTTTTATGAACGCATGATAATAAGAGGAGTTTATTCAGAACTACCGAAATTTCTGTTTACAAGTCCACAAAGTGGACGAATTTACAAGGCTTACGGTCTAATAAAAGACTGAAGTTGGCCAAGTCCACAAAGTGGATGAATTCACAAGGTTGACGGTCTAATAAAAGACTGAAGTTGGCCAAGTCCACAAAACGAATTTACGAGGCTGACAGTCTAATAAAAGACTGAAGCTGACGGTCCAATAAAAGACGTCGGCCAGGTTCACAAAATGGACAAAGCTGATAAGCTGATGGTCTAATAAGATACAAATTGGCCAAGCCCACAAGATGGGCAAAGCTATTAAACTGACGGTCTATTAAGAGACTAACAGATGGGCCAAGGCCACCGGATGGACGAAGCTATCAAGCTGACGGTCTGTTAAAAGGCCGACGAATTGGCCAAATCCGCAAGATGGACGGAGCTATTAAACAGACGGTTTAATATAAAAAAAAATGGTTGAAGTCCATAGCATAGAAAAAGACTACAAAGTTGACGGTCCCATATGGGTGCCCTCACCTCAAAAAGTAATCAGAACCTGGACAAGCCTATCTGACCCATAAAATAGACGAAGTCAGAAAAATGATGGGCTCACCAGGATGGTCGTCTACCATTAAAAATGATCAAATACTGACGGCTTTATTAAACGGACGGTTCGACTAGAAAGCTAAGTAAAGGCAAAACCGACGGTTTAATAAAGCTGACGGAGCCACTAAACTAAAATCATTCCATTCTGTCAAGATCACAACCTACAACTAGACGAGCCCAACATCGGATAAAAGAACAAAAATCCCCTAGCAAGAAGATAACGGGTTTACTAAGCTAACGAAGTCATGAACACAATAGATTATAATAAAGCTGACGACCTCAGCCTGCTAAGAAAATAAATTCAGTTCAACAAATAAGAAAATGAAGTATCAAAAGTGACGGCATTACAAACAATTCAAAACCCAAAAGGGCACTTAAAAAGTTGCTTAAAACAGTTACAAATGAAGGCCCAAGGGGTGCTTAATAAAACTGTTTGCAAAATAAAAATAAAAAAGGAGAGAGACGTCAATCACAAAAAACAAAAGGCGTCATTCTACTTTTTCTGAGTAGGGGGATCTTCCTCGTCAAGCAGCTCCACGGAAGGGTTAGGGGTAGTTGTTGGAGGGTTCGCAGCTGGTTAGGCCAGGACGACGCCACTATCCTCAGCCGGAAGAGCGTCCTCAGGATCGTCACCTTCAATGTAGACGGCGTCATTAGCAGGCGTCATTGGCTGAGCGTCATCCAACGTGATCCCAGATAGATCCAAGTCTGGGAAAGCCAACGCGACCTGCTTAAGGCAGTCATCAAATCCAACACCGTAATATACCCCGCAGGAATCGATGAAGGAATCTAACGCCTTCAACTTTTGGACTGCGTCAACCCCAACCGTCTCCACCTGGTCACGTAGGGCCGTCAGTTCTCGTTCCAATTCCTCCTTCTGATGGTCTGCCTCTCCTAGCTTCTACCTTACTTCTTTTAACTCGATGTTCAGAACACGAACGGCCTCCTTATACTGCGCCTGTTGGTTCTGCATGTTAGCATTGTGCTTACTAACACGGGTGATAACCCCTTCCTTGGCCACATACCGGTCCTGGAGCGCTTTTACACGTACCAGAGCCTGAGAAGGGTACAACCGTCAGTTAAAAAAGAAACAGAAAAAATAAGAGAGGTTAGTTAAGGGAGACGGCTTACCCGTGTAAGGTCAAACAAGGCCGACGCCCCCAAGTCCTCTGCCCCCAGCAGGGCACAAGGATCAATATCTGTCGGCTTTATGAACGATTCTATCTCCTCGACGGCATAATCCTTGTACGTCAAAAGGCAACGAGGTCCCTTAGAGACGGGACCAGAAGAAGTCATCACCCCCTTCCCAGCCCCATAGGCTGACTTGGGAGGTGACTTTTTTGGGGCCTCGTCCCCAGGAGTGACGGCCACCTTCTTGAGTGGACGGACATCCTTCCCGTCATTTTTCCTCTTAGAGGAACCCTTCGTGATGGCCTTGGGGGCCGACGAAGACACCAACTCCCCCTTGGCCCTCTTCTCTTCCTTCTAACGAGAACCTGCAGCTCTTATACGTTGCCTTGCTGCCTCCATTTCTGCAAAAATGAGACACATGAGGAAAACTGACGGTGACAACTGAAAATAACTGGACAACAGAAATAGCTACTTACGACGGTGGGAAAATTCTTCTAACTTAAGAGCCTCTGGCGACGGTTCCGGACCCCCACAATATGCGTGAAGAGCGTCAAGAATGATTAAGTGACGGCACTTTCGCTCTTCTAGAGGGATCTCGAGAACCTGACGGATGAAGTCTCTTTGCTCATCAGTAATGAGAGGACGAACAAGGGCTGAAAAGAAAAATAAAGCTGACGATGTTAAGATGCTGTAAAATAAATAAAAAAGTATCCAAAAATAAAGTAAAAACCGACGAGGCTAAAAGCTGTAACCTGAGTCCCTGACGAAGGCCCAGGTGTTATCAAAATAGCCATGAGGAATTGTTTCCCATTCCTCCTGACGGCACACCCAGTCCGTCCCCTTAACAAAAAAGAACTTACTTTTCCAAACTCTATTGGATTCTGGCATCTCGGACACTAACTTTAATTCCTTATCCCTAACGGCGAAATGGTACATCCCTTTAGAAGAAGAGAGGTGCTGGGGTCTATAGCAATAAAAGAATTCGTCTAGGGTTAGTTGACGGTGTCCTCCGCTTAGACGACCCCATAGGATCTCAACACTTATAAAGATTCTCCACGAATTTGGGGCAATCTGGCTAATAGACAGACCCAGAAAGTCAGCCAGCTGACGATGTAAGGCCGTCAAGGGTAGCCTGAGCCCTGCGGCAAACATGGCGTCATACATCCCAACGTCTGCAGTTCTCCCCGTGTAGCACTTTTTATTTTCCCTAGGAAGACGGATTGGGATGTGGTCTGGGATTTGGTAACGGACGTGTAACTCCTTAAAAACCTTTTCACTCATTGACGGCAAAAATTTGTTAACAGCCCATTCCTCGGGAAGGATGAAAGGACGGTTGCTTCCAGGACTTCCTGAAATTCCCTCACAAGACTCCTCGTCACCTTCATCCTCATCACTACTACTCTCATCCTCCTTCTCAACATTACTCTCCCCACTTTCTACTCCTTCCTGACCTTCATTACCATGACTCCCTAGCTCCTCGACGGGAGATTGGGCAGACGACTCTCTCTCTGACGACTAGGAAGAGCCCCCGGACTCATCCTCTGAACCAAACACTTCGTCGTAGCCCGCTCTGTCGCGGACCGATGACTGATCACTCGATGCGTCACTTGATATTTGACTACCTACAAGTAACGGATTGGTTCTAAGCACCTAGAATGACGGCCTCACTATAAAAGATCTTTTTTAATTGAAATAGAATGTGCAAAGAAAGAAAAAGGACTTACAAGTTTTTCGAGATGAGTGACGGCTTTTCTAAAAGCGACGGAAGCAGCTCAAGTAGTGGTGTTGAGAGGTTGACGGAATAGGGGTGACGGATCTTCTCTCCAAGAAACGTTAAAGGTATGATGACAGTAATAGAGAAGAAATGGGTTATATATATAAGGAAGAAAAGGCGCAAAAGACGAAGCGACGCCCTCGTCCAGATGCGGAGCCAGCCAGGGTACGCCACGTGTCTGAGCATTTAATGGTTGGCGGCTCGAGGAGTTACCTAGTAATTATTTCCTCTCCTGACCTAGGTGGAAATTAACAAACAATGCGACTCCATAACCCGTCAGTTCAAACTGACGGAGATATGGAGTAGGGGGCAACTGATAAGGAAAAAGTATACCACAAGGCATCCCATGCTCAACTCGTCGGCTTGGATCCTTCAGCTCATGCTGAAGGGTAAGTTACAAAGAAGGCTGAAGGCCCTAAAACTGACGGACCGCGATAGCCTGAAGGGTCACGGAGAACCCTTAAGGGCTGACGCCCTTATGAGGCTAACGACCCCTCCTAATTGAAGGGGTTGGGGCAAACTGACGGTCTCAAAGTTGACGGTCCTAGTAAGAAGCTTGACTTGGCCACCACGCATAAGCTATAAAATGATGACTTGCAGACCACGTTCAATATAAGAGTCCTATAAGGAAAGGATTCCGTAATCTACGCTTTCTTAAACTTCTTCTCGAAAAATATTATAACTTTCATAGTCATTAAACTTAACGTTTCATAAAGAAAAACAGATATCTGATAACTTCTTAACATAAACTTGTACTTTCTTCAAAAACTTTATCTTTATAGCATACAGAACTTCAGAAACTTTTATCTTTAATGAACAGCTTTCTTTTCATCAGAAACTTCTTCTTTTCATGAGAGCTTTGAACTTTCCACAATGCATTTAACAAAATAATTCTCTCATGATTAATAACATAATATAGTATTTCATAAATAACTTATTGGTTAGTCCATAGCTGATAAGTCTGTACTTATTTGGGAGGCTTCTAGCACCACGGTACTAGGCATCCAGCATTCCCCACAATACCAGGTATTCCCGGATCACATCATAATACATATCTTCCAACCATGGGGTAAGTTGGCTTCTCCCACAAGTTGGCCGTAACCAACAAGGGCGGGTACAATAGAGCCAGTCCCACTTATAATGGCCAATCAGATAACATTTTCCATGGAAAGCTAGTAATTAACCCCTACTAGCAGAGTTCAGATCACCAGAGGATATAACCCGAAAACATTTCATACTTATACATTATACTGAAATTTCTTATTTTTGCATAACATTTCATAATAAAAGCATTTCCATTGTTTTCTTCATCATGTTCGTGAAATTATTAATAGCATCAATATGCTTAAATCATATACATAAGGTTTCGAAAGCTCACGAACATATCTTTGTCTGATACTGCTTACATGCCATATCTCTAATAAAAAACATTTTAATGCATAATATACATTAAATAACCTCATGACTTACCAAATGTCCATATAACTTATCCCTTACCTGGAAGCAGAGGAACCGAGAGCCTAAAGTCGAAGGAGCTTAGACCTGGTGACTGGTAACACCTAAACCAAAATCAAAGCTTATTACTATCCAATATTTCCTTAACGTAAGCTTACACATTTATCTAAAAGCCTATCTCTTAGAATTAAGGAAATCCTATCCCACCTCAAAGAGGTTCCCACAAACATATAATGCACACATCAATAAACGATGTACCAAACTAAGGAAAAATCAACATTCTCATATTAATACCATATCTCTAGAAGAGTCAACTTCATTTCAAAAGATGCTTTGAGCTTAGGCAATAATGCATGCATAAACATAAACTCTTTTAAGCATTGTCATGTAACCATATACATTCATATGATAACATACAACACGTCGGACAAAACAGCTTCATAAATACAGTCGTCATATGGTTTAGAACCCTTCATTTGAGTACTAAACCTCAAAACAAGTTACACAAAATTAATCCATGATCCAGACATACCAAAAGATAAGCATATTAAATTATAGCTCAAAACATTCACCCTAGCTATTGAATTAAATCCTCAAAGTTAGGCATGTCCCTTACTGTTCACTGTTCTATTCCAGCCACATATGCCCCATTTGTAAAATACAAATGGGCTGTCCAAACACATCATATTGTCACTAAATTTTACAGAACCACTCCCCTATATGTCCAGTATATACCATAAAATTTCGGAATCAAAGCATAAACCCATGATTTACTAAAAATCACGGAAAACAGCATACTCAAATCTGTCCTGACAGAATTTCTTGCAACTTAAAAATTAAACCATTATTTTTATGTTCATCTAAATGCTGTGAGACCACTTCCATAACAACCATGTGTGTCTTATAATTCATAAAAACTACTCCTAGAATCCTAATTCACATCAAATTATTTAATACAGAATTTTCTTTTGGTAAACATCAAATCTGTCACAGGGACAGCTTCAGTGCATGTTCTTTCTAAAATCATCAACAAATAGCAATAGGTCTTAATTTCATTTGGGTATTTTTATACCTATAGTATACATATTAAAATATGTTAATAAGAATTCAATAGACCACAATATCATCAACTTTTAAATTACTAAAACAGAATCACAAAGTCAGCTTCTAAAATCAGAACAGAGGATGAAGAAATAGAAATAACAAAACAATTATACTATCCAAAATACACAAAATCAGATGAAGTTTTAATTACTTACCCACAAAACCTTAGTGTTAGGCTCTTAATTTCATCTTTAGAGAGGGAGGGCTGCCGTGTAAGAGCAAAAGAGAAGAGAGAAAGAAGAGCAAAGAAAGAGGAATAGAGAAAGAAGTAAAGGAGCTGGACTTTCTTGTCTGATGCAGCCAAGAAGATTAGATATGGGAGAAGACTTTTGGGGCAGCAAAATCAGATAAGAGAAGGGGACTTTTGGGGTGGAATACGTGTATGGCTAGGGAAAGAAAAATCACACCTGATGATGCCGAAAATATCACCAGTGAGTTGCACAATGCTTGTACTCTCGAAGTGACACCTGCACAACAAAAAGGAGAAGACCTAACAGAGAGCACCGATGTGGTGTCGGCCAAATACCCTCCGAAGGTCAAGTTAGAACTTGTTACAACTTTAGAGTGCTAGAGAGGAGTCAATTATGCGTACCTCGATTTGTGTGGGTATTGGGGGCTTTTATAGTAGTGGGAGAGTTGACTTCTTTANATTTTTCGAGAAGAAGTTTAAGAAAGGAAGTTTTATTATTCTTTAAGATGCTTCCAGTTTAAGATAAAGTTATCGATTATCTAATTTAAGTTAAAATGATTATTTTGTAATGAAAATATATATGGTGACTTTGTAAGAAATGAAAGAAATTCAATCTGAAAAGTTTTGTTAAAATTATTTTGATAAGGAAAAGGGAGAACAATTATTTTTACGAAGAATGTATAAGTTATTATTATAAATAGTATAAAATACTATGTATGGAAAAAATGTTATCCTATTCAAATATTCATAAAATGAAATAAATTGATTTACATGCATCCTTATTAAATTCTCATATATCTTACCTTTACTAAGCTGTGTAGCTCACCCCTTCCACTCTTTCAGTCAACAGGTTTTATTTTGAAGCAGAGCAAGCCTTAGTCGAGTTTTAGAAGGAGCTGGTTTTAGTTTTATATGTATAGATCCTAAAGTAGTATTTGATGTTTAGTTTTGCAGTATTGTGAATTTAGGATCTAATGAAAGTTGTACCTTAAGGTATTAAGAGATATATTATGTGAAAGTATGGAATTTGGAAAACTGGTGGATTATGTTATTTTTTTGAGTTCAGTATAGATGCTCTGAATGTCAAGTGAAAAATTATACAATTTAAGCAAAGAAACAAGAATGAAAATAAAAAGAGAAGCTTTTTTTAAAAGTTTCGAAAATAAAGTTAAATTGGTTCTTGTTAATATCAGGTTTAGGCTTGATATTAGCATGCCAGTCATGGTCACAAATCCGGGTATCGGGTTTGGGGCGTGACAACTTGCATTAATATTCACGGAAAATTTTATAATCATTTGCCAACCCTCAACCAACAGTCAAATGGTATCTAGAACTAGACTCATCTTACATGGGCAATATTTATAACACTAGCAGCCGGCCAATTGCCTTTTATGTGTTCCAAACTTGCCTGAATTAAACTGTTAAAGTAAACCAATTCACACTCACCAATGCAACAACTTTAACTTATATATATATATATATATATATCTTCCCAAGTGAAAGTCAAATACATAGCAAATTCCATCCTTGGTTCCTTACACAACTATATTACAGTTACTCAACAATTTGAGCAGAAAGCTCATCACAAAGCTAGAGAGTTCGCCATGTCAAGTCAAACTGCTCCCTCAAATCCCACCGTTGATCCCTACCAACACCTCCAAATCGCCCTTAATCCTGACGATACCATCACACGCCTCCGAGAAGTCCCGAACACTCCACCCACACCTGATCCTAGCCACCCCACTCTAGTTCTCTCCAAAGACATCCCTCTAAACCAATCAAACAACATCTGGATCAGAATATTCCTACCCAGAGAAGCACTTGATCATAACCCCTCCACTAAATTGCCTCTCATAGTTTACTTCCATGGAGGAGGGTTCATCCTTTACAATGCGGCCTCATCAATTTCCCATGATCATTGTGCCAACATGGCAATTGACCTCCACATCATCATCGTATCCGTCGAGTACCGCCTCGCCCCAGAGCACCGTCTGCCGGCGGCTTATAATGATGCTATGGAAGCGTTACACTGGATCAAAACCACCCCAGATGATTGGCTAAGAGATTATGCTGATTTATCTAACACATTTATTATGGGTGGTAGTGTTGGTGGTAACATAGCCTACCATGCAGGATTACGAGCGGCCACAGAAATCGATAAAGTTGAGCCTTTGGTGATGAGAGGGTTGATATTGCATCAACCATACTTTGGTGGGTCCCAAAGGACTCAATCACAATTGAGGAACAATGATCCAATTTTGCCACTAAGTGTTTGCGATCTAATGTGGGAATTGTCATTACCAATTGCTGACCGCGACCTTGAGTACTGCAATCCAAAGGTTGGAGATGGGCCTTAGCTTTTGGAAAAGATCAAGCTGCTAGGATGGAAGGTCTTAGTGGTGGGTTGTGATGGGGACATACTGTTTGAGCATCAAATTGAGCTGGTAAAACTTATGAGAGAAAAGGGTGTGTCAATGGTGAGCCAATTCGGTGAGGGGGGGTTATCATGGGATAGATATGTTTGAGCCTGCCAAAACTAAGGGACTCCATGTGGTCCTTAAAAATTTCATATTATCTTCATTGGTTGCCTAGGAAGAATTGGTGGGGTGTGTGTGGGTCACTATGTTGGTTTGTGATGTTATCTTGTGCACATTTTTTAATAGAACAGTTCACATGACAAAAGTCTTGCACAAAGAATAACGTTGTAATGTTGTTGATGTGATTAATGCTATGTTGTTATATGTATCGAAAAGTCGTTGTTTTGGCTTTAATGCTGTTAAATCATAAATAAAACATCATTTTCATAGTTATTGTTTTCCATCTTCTATATTAAAAAGACCATTATTGGCATGGGGTTTATGGCCGTATGAGGTGTTTTAGGTGTAAAAAGTGGAATAATTACCACGCGGGAGTGTTGTTGCACCCAAAGAGGAGCGGTTCCGATAACTCCAACAAGGCCCATGTGGTACATGTAATATTACCAATTGCTGTTACGTGGCGTGGGATCGATGAGCCCACATTAAAGATCCCACTTTTCTATTCAAAAAAAAAAAAAAAAAGTGGAATAATTGAATTAAAAGTTAGTCATCTACACATCAAATATCTTTCAGCCAAAAAAAAAAAAAAACACACACACACACACACACACATCAAAATATTCATAATACTATAAATAAAAATAAAAATAATAATAATAATACCTGTTAGGATATATGTGTGTGAAGAGAACAATTGAGTTATTGATCTTAATATTTGAGAAATAATAAGGGTATATATAGTTAGCTCAATAAATAAAGTTTATTATGAAAATGTGTGAAAAGAATAATTTCAATTGATAAAGTCTTTACATGATAAAAAGTAATTGGAAATAATAAAGAGTAATCATTATGAAGAGGTATAAGTTGAAATTCTATTTTATATATCTTAAGAATAAAAATCTAACATATTGCTCATATTATTTTTTTTTTTTTTTTGAATCTGTATTGCTCATATCATTGTTCTTAGGTTAGATCAGTTTATAATATTATATACATCCGATTGTTTTAAGGACTCAATTGCAAAGCTAGTGGAAGTGACTTCAATCATAATTATAATTTAAAAGTAATTTTTTAATGGAATAATATAAAGTAAATTTGTCTATTCTATATGTCGTTATCTTCGTCATGCATGATGCATCACCTACCAAATACATTGGTCATCTTTGAACTTTATACATAGAGATGTGACAATTCAACTACAAGGCCTTTGGTTTTGAAAGCTTATACCTGATAGTATTAATACAACATCTAACATATTTTTGGATATATTTGCAATATATTATAAAGAAACAAGAGGCAGCCAAAATTTGTAACAGCCATCAAAAGTAGGGGTGTCAAATGGGTGGATTTGGGGTGGGCATAATTGGGTTGGGTATATAAAACTCATTTACCCATTAAAACTCATTTAACTAATTGTTTCTAACTCAAACCTAACTCAACCCAATTATTATGGGTAAACCCCAACCCACCCAATTACCCAATTATTAAAATTTGTATCTTTCTTAACTAATTGATTCAAAAGAGAGTAGAATGTCAGGTCAAGATAAACCAATCAAACCCACCAGGAGAGAGAGAGAGAGAGAGAGAGAGAGAGAGAGAGAGAGAGAGAGCCATGTGATTGTGGATGTGGAATTTGTGTTAGTGGAGCTAAAGGTAACAATGGCACGAGATGTGTATAGGTGTGAGAGAATAAATGTGAAATGAGGTGACATCGTAGAGTTGTTGAGAAGAGAAAATTTTTGAGGGAATTGCAATATTGCACAAGATCTCAATACATTGTATTCGGACAAAGACATCATATATAGACAATTATAAATAGTTTTAAAAATTAGACCCATCAAATAACCAAAAAGGAGAGTGATTCTCAGTTTTATAGTCTAATCGAAGTTCAACTGATGGTCAAATTGATGACATCACATAATTAATATAAATAAAATAATTAATATTTTAAAATTAATATTATTTAAATTTTCATATCTTATTTTAAAATAATTATACAATAGAAAGAACTTTTATACACTCCTTTTAAAAAAAAAAAAAAATCTTATTAGTAATCATTGACAATATATATTGTGGGGACATTTTTGCCTCAAGACCAAGAGTTGCACTTTGTAATCTTTTTTGGCTTCAAGTCCCACATGGGAAAAAAATGCTTCCTCTTCATGCCATATAAGGGATGACCAAGTGGATGAAGAGTACTACTAGTTTGGTTTTGGGGACATTTTTGCCTCAAGACCAAGAGTTGCACTTTGTAATCTTTTTTTACTTCAAGTCCCACATTGGAAGGAAAGCCTTCCTCTTCATGCCATATAAGGGATGACCAATGATGATAGAGTACCACTAGTTTGGTTAAGGTACTCTATCACCATTGGTCATCCCTTATATGGCATGAAGAGGAAGGCTTTTCTTCCAATGTGGGACTTGAAGTCAAAAAAGATTAAATTAACCAAACTAGTGGTACTCTATCACCATTGGTCATCCCTTATATGGCATGAAGAGAAAGGCTTTCCTTCCAATGTGGGACTTGAAGCCAAAAAAGATTACAAAGTGCAACTCTTGGTCTTGAGACAAAAATGTCTCCACAATAAAAGGACCAAACTAGTGGTACTCTATCACCATTGGTCATCCCTTATATGGCATGAAGAGGAAGGCTTTCCTTCCAATGTGGGACTTGAAGCCAAAAAAGATTACAAAGTGCAACTCTTGGTCTTGAGGCAAAAATGTCCCCACAATAAAAGGACCAAACTAGTGGTACTCTATCACCATTGGTCATTCCTTATATGGCATGAAGAGGAATGTTTTCCTTCCAATGTGGGACTTGAAGCCAAAAAAGATTACAAAGTGCAACACTTGGTCTTGAGGCAAAAATGTCCCCACATATATCATAATAGTTTGTTACCTACTTTTGTAAAGAACAAAAAATATAAGAGTAATTCTATAGATACTAACTATTTTACAATATTTTTATAAATTTTTGATGTGGCAAATTTTTATTAGCTTTAATATGAGCTCATCACTAATATCACATTTTTACTTACAATAACTATTTAGAAAATATTAAAGTCACATCAGTAGTTTGTAAAAATGTTATAAAATAGTTTGTATCGGTAGCAATTAGATATTATTTCACCTTTTTGTTATAATAAAAAAAAAATAATAAAAAAAAAAAAAAAAAAAAACCAAAACTAGTCAAACTAAGACCACACTCTCCCATTCCCACTTCTCACAGCACCCACACACGGCCACATATTATTTATTTATTTATTTTGATAAAGCACATGTTATTTACCTCTAAACAAAACAAAAAAAATACAAATACCGCTTACCAGTTACCACACATTACCATTAGTGTAATTTTCAAGCGTTTACAACATCTTTTTATTTTTACTTTTTTCAACTTCTATTCACAGAGAGTCATAAGCCTCTCTTTTTCTCTCGTGCAGTACCGGAGTTCTTCAGCAGATTCTAAATAGCAGTCAAGGCTTGAAGCACATGGATTTCTCCTCATTTCATCCAGCAAAGTAATTCTCTTCATTTTATTTTCTACCGACATATCTGAGATTTTTGCAATCTCATTTCACCAAATATATGAGATTTTCCTCAAATCTCACTTCATTTCCTACAAATCTAAGATTTTTTGCTTCTTCTTCTTTAGGTTTATTTTTTTTGGCTGAAGTTTCTTCTTCTTCAATTACAAGAACCTGTTTAACCGCTCCGATTTTCAGTTTTTTTTTTTCTTTAATTTCTGGGTTCCTAATAAGACAATCGAACCGGATTAGTGTCTGATTCTAACCTGAACCGACAATCCGGTCTAGTTTTTAAACCATGATATAATTGATTGTCACGTGCATTGACATTCACGGCAAATTTTGTAACCATTTGCCAACCCTCAACCAACAGTCAAATGGTATCATCTTATATGGACGATATTTATATTTCTAACACTAACAGCTGGCCAATTGCCTTTTATGTGTTCCAAACTTGCCTGAATTAAATAAATCAACTCACATCCACCAATCCAACAACTATAACCTGTCTTCCCGAGTGAAAGTCAAACACATAGTTAATACCATCCTTACATAACTATATCACTCAACAGTTTGAGCAGAAAGCTCATCACAAAGCTAGAGAGTAGAGTCCGCCATGTCAAGTCAAACTGCTCCCTCAAATCCCACCGTTGATCCCTACCAACACCTCCAAATCACCCTCAATGCTGACGGCACGATCACACGCCTCCGAGAAATCCTAAACACTCCACCCACACCTGATCCTAGCCACCCCACTCCAGTTCTCTCCAAAGACATCCCTCTAAACCAATCAAACAACACCTGGATCAGAATATTCCTACCCAGAGAAGCACTTGATCATAACTCCTCCACTAAATTGCCTCTCATAGTTTACTTCCATGGAGGAGGGTTCATCCTTTATAGTGCGGCCTCATCCATTTCCCATGATCATTGTGCCAACATGGCAATTGACCTCCATGTCATCATCGTATCCGTTGAGTACTGCCTCGCCCAGAGCACCGCCTGCCGGCGGCTTATGATGATGCTATGGAAGCATTACACTGGATCAAAACCACTGCAGATGATTGGCTAAGAGATTATGCTGATTTATCTAACACATTTATTATGGGTGGTAGTGCTGGTGGTAACATAGCCTACCATGCAGGATTACGAGCAACCACAGAAATCGATAAAGTTGAGCCTTTGGTGATCAGAGGGTTGATATTGTATCAACCATACTTTGGTGGGTCCCAAAGGACTCAATCAGAATTGAGGAACAATGATCCAATTTTGCCACTAAGTGTTTGTGATCTAATGTGGGAATTGTCATTACCAATTGCTGACCGCGACCATGAGTACTGCAATCCAAAGGTTGGAGATGGGCCTCAGCTTCTGGAAAAGATCAAGCTGCTAGGATGGAAGGTCTTGGTGGTGGGCTGTGATGGGGACATACTGTTTGAGCATCAAATTGAGCTAGTAAAACTGATGAAAGAAAAGGGTGTGTCAGTGGTGAGCCAATTTGGTGAGGGGGGTTTTCATGGGATAGATATGTTTGAGCCTGCCAAAACTAAGGCACTCCATGTGGTCCTTAAAAATTTCATATTATCTTCATTGGTTGCCTAGGAAGAATTGGTGGGGTGTGTGTGTGTGTGTGTGTGTGTCACTGTGTTGGTTTGCGATGTTATCTTGTGCATATATTTTAATAGAATAGTCCACATGTCAAAAGTCTTGCACAAAGAATAACGTTGTAATGTTGTTGACGTGATTAATGCTATGTTGTTATATGTATTGAAAAGTTGTAGTTTTGGCTTTGATGCTGTTAAATCATAAGTAAAACATCATTTTCATAATTATTGTTTTCCATCTTCTCTGTTAAAAAGTGTGGGGCCTGAAAGTCTGATAGCCTCGGCCCATTTTACATCCGGCCCAAGGCCCATACCGAGGATGGAGAATCGCCCGAGGACGTTGTATAAAGGCCTGAGCTGTAAAGACCCCCGTCGCGGATAACCCTGTCCTCGGCGGACCGAGGCCAACACCAAGTGGGGGAACAAGCCCAGGACAGGTTGTCACCTCCGCAATAAATGCGTTCACCTAACCCTTTTACTACACTAATGGGGATGTGACTCCTGGACAGGGCAACCTTGGCCACTACAAATCACATGATTACTGATAACGCAGCTGATGGAACGAACGGTCAGAAGGGAAAAACATGGATGATCAACAGGTGGAAGAAAGAGATGGTGAGAACAGGGCTATATAAGGGGAACCAACAGAACAGTTAAGGAAAGAAAAACCTGGGGCAGGATCCTCGGATCGGTGCTGAGGAGAAACCTTGAGGAGTAACTTTGGCGTGCCGGCCTTCAACGGGTGTGAGTCCTGTTTTGGGCGTTGTCCGTTTGTTAGGGTCTAGTTCTCGAACCCACTCTCTAAAAATATATTGTTTGGGCTTTTGGGATGATTTTCCTTTTGATTTATGAGGGCATTTCCAAATTGAGTCCTTACAAAAAGGAATAATGCTAAAAATACCACTATTTTACTTTTTTTTTTTTTTTTTTTTACAAGATAGAAATTCTACTCTAGTCTAATCTATGTGTAAGTGTGTGGGAAACTCCCTTCTGGAGACTTGAACCTTGGCCCTTATCCCTCACACCCCACAAGCACTTATACTTGTGAAGTGAACATCGCAGCAAGGGTGTACGGTGGTCACGATTTTACAAAAAGTTTTACAAATTGCTAATGGAGTGAGTGCTATTAGTAACTGAAATAATAATATTAATGATGGACCTAAATAAAACTAATAAAAGGTTGGCCACATCAGCATTTTATAAAATTGTTATAAAATAGTTTGTATTTGTAGCATTACTTATTAAAAAGACCATTAATTATTGGCATGTGGTTCTGGCGTATGGGGTGTTTTATGTGTAAAAAGTGGAATAATTTTTTTTTTTAAGGGGGAATAAAAAAGTGGAATAATTGAATTAAAAGTTAGAACCGCATTTTATTATATTATTATTAATAATAAAAATTACCATCTTTTTATATATACGGCTCTACCATATATATAATCTTTGAAAATAAATAATGATACTTAAGAAACACAAAAACTTTAATGAAAATTTAATTTTTGTGCTTTATAGTCATCTACACATCAAATATCTTTCAAAAAAAAAAAAAAGACATCAAAATATTCATAATACCATAAATAAATAAAAATAAGAATACCTGTTACGATATATATGTGTGTGAAGAGAACAATTGAGTTATTGATCTTAATATTTGAGAAATAATGAGGGTATATATAGTTAACTCAATAGAGAAAGTCTATTGTGGAAATGTGTGAAGAGAACAATTTCAACTGATAAAGTCTTTGTATGATAAAAAGTAATCAATACAGAGATAATAAAGAGTAATCATCATGAAGAGACATAAGTTGAAATTCTATTATATATATCTTGAAATTCTATTTTATATATCTTATTGTTGGGGGGGGGGGGGCGAAGCCCAATCTAACGTAGTGGGCCCTAGGGGGGGGCTTTGAGGATTACTTATATTCGAAGAGAAGGAACCGGTTGAGATGAAGTCCATCTAGAAGAAGGATACCTGGAAACGAAGAAGAAGTACAATTCAAAGAGGTCACCAGGGTCGAAGAGGTCTTACTCTTCGGATACGAATAGTATTGATTAATCAAACGTGTGGAAGGTCCGAATGATCTTCCTAGCAACTCCAATGATAAAGATAAGTCTGAGTATATCTGGAGACGATAACAACGAAGAAATATCTAAAGGAAAAGCTGCTACCACCATATTAAATGCACTGAGCAACTTTTCTGGCCGCATTTATGTGGAGAAGACCCCTGAACAGTGTAACCTCAGCTACCGCCACTCACAAAAAGCTAAAGAAGATACATGACATGACATACACTCAAGTAAGTACCCAGATGAAGAACAAGTGGACGATGGGGATATGGGGAAGGATGCTATATAAAGGAGAAGGGCTCCTGATAAAATGGAGGGAAGAGAGACGATAGAAGAAAAGAGAGAGGTTTTACTGTTACCCTAAGAACTGTAATCATTATTCAATTTATCATAAACCTCTTCGGATTTCAACTTATTTCATCTTTACGTGTATCTTTACGTTAGTTTATACTTGGACGTTGTGATCAACCGTTGTGAATTCTACAGTTAACCTAGCTCCATCATCCACACTTACAAATTTATTATTTTAGCCTTGGGCCACAAATCCTAACCCTACACTTATATATCTTAAGAAAACAATTGTTTGATCCAAATTAAACAATTGCTAAATATTATCCCTTAATTTGAGGAATTATATCATAAAAATAATAAAAATTAATTTATTAATTATTTGTTTTAAAATATTGATAATATACTTTTAGTAGTAGTACAAGTCAAAACTTTGGGATTAAAGTTTAGAATTTTTTATAATAGACTTTTAGTTTGAATAGAATTTAAATTTGTTGAAGTTTAAATGATAAAGTTTTACTTAAATTAAACAATTGTTAAATATTATCCCTTAATTTGAGGAAATATATCCTAAAAAATAATATAAAATTAATTTACTAATTAGTGAGAGTAACCACTTGGCGCAATCATGACTTCTAAATTCAACTTTTATTGTATAGTACTAGTATTATGCCCGTGTGATGCACGGCTTAATCAAAATTTATATATAAATAATTTTTTTATTAATTTACTTAAAATAAATAATAAAAATAAATGAATATTTTACTTTTAAGTTACATAATGAATGCATGTTGTGTGAAATTAAGGTATCATAAAATGCATATATATATATATATAAATATAATTGAATGAAAAATGGTAGAGGTACCTAAAAAAAATATATATATATATATATATATAATGATTTTCTATAATACAATAATTGAAATCATGTTTAAGTGAAACCTCAATTCAATAATTAAAAACAATCTAAATTATTAAACATTTAAAAATTTGAAGTAGAGAGAGACTCACAAAAGAATTTAATTTTTGTCCTTGAAAGCATGGAAAAAGGCACTAAAATTCGAGTGAGTTCACTACNTGTATATGCATGAAAAATAATCTGAATTTAACATTTATTGTAGAAAAGAGGTGGTGTAGTCTTACCACTGTCTAACTAATTCTTATTATAATCCCTTTATTTTTCAGGGAAGGAGAAAACCCTTCTTTTATAATTTTTTTTTTAAAAAAGCGTTAATATATAATAGCTAAGATACTAATCTTTGGAAGTGGTATCTCATATAGATTAGTATTTCAATTGTGGGTTTTGGTAGTTAGAAGTTAACGCATAGTAGTTAATAATTAGAAAATTACTTTGAAATTTTTTTAAACCAATCCCTTAAAAAAGTTTTAGTAGAGTTTAAATCACGTTAATAAATTATCTCTCTATTCAAATTTTTTTTTTTCAATCATGTTAATAAAAAGTTACTAACAAAACTATTATTAGTAAACATTTCTTAGGCTTATCTATTTAGCTTTGTTGCCAAATTTATAAAAACTCTTTTATTTTATTTTATTTCTTTCTTTCCAAAGAATATAACACAACCAAAAACCTATATAAACAACAATTTACATTTAATATAAAGAATATAATCAAAATTATTCATAATTTAAAATTAAGAAATTAACACAAATTATAAATGAAGATATAAATTTAGAAAAAGAACAAAAAATAAACTTGTTTGTTTTCTCTATCACTTTGAAAGATAAAAGTGTGAGTATGTAACTAAAACCTGAACCAATTATTGTGGAAGAGAATAAATGAGTACAAAAGTTTAATATTATGAATTGAGTTAAAATGTATGTGAGAAGGTTTTATTAATTCTTTTGAAGTTAAAGAAAAATAACTTTAACAAAATGAAAAAATAATAATGAAGAAAGAATGCATACATGTCATGAGCTTTAGGCATTCACATATTGGAATAAAATTCACTTCAAAAAGTTTATATATATATATATATAGGTAGAGTTTCATATGATATAGAATTTAAATCCTATTGGAATTAAAATTTCTAATCAATTTATTTGTTGGTATCTCATAAATCCCATAAAAAGTGGATTAAAAAAAACGTCATATGAATAGAAAGAAAAAAGAAAACATTTTTTTTTATGGGAAAAAGGAAAATTTTCTTTTCTAACCAAAAAAAAAAAAAAACGTTTTTTGGGAGAACAAATGTTTATTATATATAGATACTTTTTTCTTTTAGAAGAAAGAGAGGGTGTTTACTTTAAACTCAAATATTGATTAACTTATTTACAATTTTTTTTTTAACTTTATCCATAAAAATTTTGGTATATTGGTATGAAAAGATTTTGCTGTTGAATAAGTTTTTTTTTTTTTTTTTACACAAGTAATATAGTTTATATTTAAAAAAAGGAATAGATGAAAATTGTTTCTGTATTTTTTTTTAAGTGTTTTTTTTTTACATGTCGTAATATAATTTAAATAAAAAAAGGATTAGATGAAGAGTTTGAATTGTAATCAAATTAAAATTTTTTATCAACTTATAAATTATAATAATAAAAGGATTTAATGAAGAGTTTGGATTTTAATCAAATTAAAATTTTTACTAATTTAAAAATTATAAGAGAAGAAGATAAGCATGAAAAAAATTATATTAATTTTTTAAAATTCTAAAAAAATTTCTGCAATCTAGCTTCAAAGCCAACTTTTATTATATAGTATATGATGATATGATATAAATAATTTATTTTAAAATTTTAGTTTTTGTATATAAAAAATTATTAAAGTTATGACTTACCTATATATATATATATATATATATATATTTTAAATGTACTGTTTCTGAATAAAATTGTGTGAACTAATATCAAGTTTCTTATCAATGTTCCAATTTTGTGTATTATAATTTATACTTTAAGAAAGACGTCAAAAGACAGAGCCATTCTCTTGTTGTATACTTGTATCTAAGCCATGATATATAAAAGAACAAAGCTTTTGATTAAAAAAAAACTAAATTAACATAATTGAACAACTTTTTTTTCTTTTTGAAAACACATAATTGAACAATTTCAATTGTATTACTTCTACTTTTTTTTCTTCCTTGCCGAATATGCAGTCGTATTACTTTAATTCATCTTTAATGTGACCTATAACGGATATAGTGAAGAGACCTGTGGAAGTGTGGAGTCCCATTAGACGATTGAGTAGATTGGTAAAATCTTGTGTACATATGTTTTATATATATAATCTAATAAATGATCATAAATAGCGTCTACCAAATTTTTTTATCCTTGACAAAATTGTAATGTATATTACAAATTTACAATATATACTTTTGAACTTTGAAAATAACTTCATTAATTTGCACGTAGGTTTCAATTAGTACAATTGGTAATATCTTATGCTATCATGTTGCAAGTTCTTAAAAATGTGCCCAAAAAAATTGTTTTTTTAAAAAAACCATATTTTTGCAAAACCCTAAAATTGCGGTTTTGATTTGTTGAGCCAACTTTTTCACTTCAAAATAATTATTCAGTACTTCAAGATTTTTATTCTCTACTCTCACAAAATTGTAAGTATTAATAAAAAAAAATTCATGTCCACAACTACTCGATTTGGTACATTTTTTAAACCCTAATATTGGCAGTAATGGCATCGTCTCTATGTATTGGAAGAAGTTTGGTTTGAGATTTAGTTGTGTTTTAATTTTCTACTTATTTTATTAGGTAATAATAATGACTAATGAGAGTGTGATTGAGTGTGGTAGTCCTTCAGCTTTTTATTCGTAAAAATCTGATATGGCATGTTATTATTGAAGGGTGTAAAAAGGGATATTTATACCAAATCCTTATTGAATTTAATCTCTTTTTTAAGTGGTTGGTGAAGAAAATAAAGAGTCCCAAAAGGAAATTGGAGAGAGAAAAAATATTATTAAAATAGAAAAAATGTTGATATAATGAGTAATTATTGATAAATAAAAATGTGATGATAGTGGCAGGCTCAAATGAAAACCAATAAAAATTTACTATACCAATAGTTTGTAAAAAAAAAGTTATAAAATTTTTTGTAGGTATAGCATTGCTCTTAAAATAGTAATACCAAAAAAAAAAAAAAAGTAGAAAGTATGTGAAAATTTGACCAACTAAAATGTTATTTAGGTCAATGCCAATGCCAATTATTCATCTAGACTAGCACATGTGGACCACGCGTGCTAGTCTAGATGAATAATTAGACCGCATGATGTGGTATAATTTTTTTTTTGTTTGATACGTCTATATGGGGATTTGAATAATCCCTCTCAGAAATAAAGTCTACTGGGCAATTTAAAAGTTCAATAAGTGATGTATATCTAAAATTCACTCCTTATTTTATTATGCTCATGAGGATATCCTCTCTTTGCATATATATGGAATAGCATTGCTGTAAAATACGCGTAGCTAAAATATATCAAATATATGAAGTTTGACACGCTACCTTAATATATATATATATATATATGGATGACCAGTTTATTATTATTATTTTTATATAAGATAAAAATTCTATTTTAGGATAATTTTAAGCGTGTGTATATATATATATATATATATATATATATATATATATATAATATATATATATATATATATATATATATATATATATATATATATGTATGTGTGTGTAAAGTTCCCTTCTAGAGGTTTGAAGTTTGGTTTTTGGTTCTCTCATCTCTTAAACACTTATACTTGTGGAGTAACGATCACGATTACCACTTTGAACAATACAAGAGTTTATATATTTTCCTTTTTATTCAACTATTTCCTTTATTTTATAGCAAAGACTTCTTAAATTACTGAACGAATACTATCTATGAGCACGCCTAACTTGTGATGTTAGCAATGTAATAAACTACAAATCACGCAATAATAGTCCATCTAGCAACCCACTAAGTATTAAATACAAAATAGACCAACGAACTGAATCACATATGAAGTAGGAACCACAACACTATCTAAGCACTACACTGCTAAACAATCTTTCTCCGATTCTCAAAAGACAAAAGAAAGCTTTCTTTATCCTTTCATCAACAAGATCCGTGCCATGTCCGGAGACCAAACTGCACCACCGGTTTCCACCATTGATCCCTATGAGTACCTCCAAATCATCCAAAACAGTGACGGTACCATCAAACGTCTCTACGAAATTCCTAGCACCCCTGCCGCACCTGATCACAACGGTTCCACCCCTGTGATCACCAAAGATGTCACTCTCAACCCAAATCACAACACTTGGGTCCGCATATTCCTACCTCGCCAAGCACTAGATAACAGCTCCACCAACAACAGTGTCGGTAATACAAAACTTCCTCTCATTGTGTACTACCGTGGTGGTGGCTTTATTCTTTTAAGTGCTGATTCAACCATGAATCATGACTTTTGCTTCAACATGGCACTTCAACTCTCCGCCGTGGTCGTCTCCGTCGAATACCGTCTCGCTCCCGAGCACCGCCTTCCTGCCGCGTACGACGATGCAGTGGAAGCGTTACATTGGATCAAATGTACACAAGAAAAATTGTTACGTGACTTTGCTGATTATTCCAAGTGTTTTCTAATGGGTACTAGTGCGGGTGGCAACATTGCCTATCACGTGGGGCTAAGTGCATCTACAGCCGTTGGTCATTTTGAACCATTGAAGATCAAAGGGCTGATTTTGCACCACCCGTTCTTTGGCGGGTCAAAAAGGACTGAATCCGAGCTAAGGCTGTTCAACACTCCAGTTTTGCCACTTTGCAGTACTGATTTGATGTGGAAATTGGCTTTGCCAATTGGGGTTGACCGTGATCATGAGTATTGCAATCCAACGGTGGATGATGGATTTGATCAAATTAGAGAGCTGGGTTGGTGGGTTGTGGTGACAGGTTGTGATGGAGACCCATTGATAGACCGTCAGATGGAGCTGGTAGAAATGTTGAAGAAGAAGGGTGTTAAGGTAGAGGCACAATTTAATGAAGGAGATTATCATGGGGTGGAACTAATGGATGCCACGAAAGCTAATGCACTGTCTGTGTTCCTAAGGCACTTCCTAGAAAAATGCTGCTAGGATGGTTTCCCGGTTCTCGATTCCACTTGGAAACATATGTTGTTTTCTTTTATTTTCTATGAATAAATTTTTTACTTAATAAGCAAACTAAAATTAAGTTTCTTATGAGTGTTCTCTAATTCTCTGTACTGTAAAGGTTTACAAGTAAGCTGGAATAGATAAATTCAGCCTCAAAGTCCACAACAATTATGAGTCGGTTGGGCTTGTTTATACTTTATAATACTCCCACAGTCGTACTAGCTCTAATCTTTATAGAGACATTTAATTTTGGCTTATAAACAAAAGCTATCAAGAGGTTTATCTCTTATCCTAATCTTTAGACCGTAAACAGCTGCTATTTTATCTTCAAATCAGACATAGTGCTTATTTTCTTCTTAAAAAATAAAGTCAAGGCAACAAGGTTGTAGGTTGTAGCCGCCCTTTGCTGTTGATTTGTCCTAAACCGCGGCGAAAAGAAAAAAAGAATTGCAACTTGTATTATGCAATTTTTTTTTTTTTTTTTTTTGCTCTGAGATGTATCATACATTTATACTTTAAGCAAACTGAAAGAGCCGTCCTCTGTTTGTATCTAAACTAAAGTCAATTGCTTTAGAAGATAGACGGCCCTAGAGCAGTAAGAGGGAAGCCTAAAATTCCTTATTTAAGAAATCGGTTGTCAAATATTTATTGTTAATGAGTATGGAAATCACATGTCATAAAAAAATAAATATTCATTCAAGTGGATGCCTTTTAGGTCTTTTTCAAGCTATTTTGTTGTTATGAGCCTTGCTTTATCTCGAATACAGTTTAAAATTTGATGAAATAATCTAGTTCAATAAGAAGAGTGGATGTAAGTTGAGGTTGCCAATTTTGTTTTGGTTATCAATTTATTGCCAACCTTCTTAATTACTTATTATTCTTTCCCTTTTCTCTTCAGTAATTTCTAACTATTTCTCTTTTCCATGGATGATATTTTGTCAAGTTCATAGCCACTGCAACCTGAACCAATAAAATAGGGTTTGCCAGGAAGGAACCTAACCCAACCCGAATATTCAGGTCTAGGGCTGGGTCCTCCTTTTTTTTTTTTTTGGTAGCTTGTTTTGGACTTTGGATTATTCCCTTATAAAATTGTTTTGCGGGTCGGGTTAGACCTAAGTTCTAAAATGGATCCGAGCGTTTGGCCCAAGTCCATGCTCAGCCATGCTTGGACTGAAGGAACTCGAAGTTTCCTCAAGGCAAATCAAATGTAATCATCACATATACCTACCACATGTGAGTTAGGAATACCATCCTCAACAACTATATTATTAGCAAATTTATTCCCAACACTCCCTCTCAGATCCAATCTCAGCTCATCAAAAAATGTCGGGTCAAAAACCTCCATCAAACCCCACCACTGATGCCTATCAATACCTCCAAATAGTCAACAACTCCGACGGCACCATCACACGCCACCGCAAAATCCCAAACACCCCAGCCACACCAGATTCCGACGACCCCACTCCAGTTCTCTCCAAAGACATCCCTCTAAACCAATCAAACAAAACCTCGGTCAGAATATTCCTACCCAGACAAGCACTCGATAATCCCTCTTCTTCCAAAATACCTCTCATAGTGTACTTCCATGGTGGGGGGTTCATTCTTTACAGTGCATCCTCAACAGTGTTCCATGACTTTTGCGCAAACATAGCCATCGATGTCACTGCTATTATCGTATCAGTTGACTATCGTCTTGCTCCTGAGCATCGTTTGCCTGCAGCTAACGATGATGCTGTGGAAACACTGCACTTGATCAAAACCAACCAAGATGAATGGCTTACAAAATATGCTGATTTTTCTAACACTTTTATTATGGGTACTAGTGCAGGCGGCAACGTGGCCTACCATGCAGGACTACGTGTAGCTTCTGAAGTTGAAAATCTTCAGCCTTTGATAATAATCAAAGGGCTGATATTGCACCAACCATTTTTTGGTGGGACCCAGAGGACTAAATCAGAGCTAAGACTGGTCAGTGACCCTGTGTTGCCACTGTTTGTGAATGACCTTGTGTGGGAGTTGTCGTTGCCAATTGGCGTTAACCGTGATCATGAGTATTGCAATCCAACGGTGGATGGTGGATCTCAGAGGTTGGAGAAGATTAGATTGTTGGGATGGAGGGTCTTGGTGATTGATTGCAAAGGGGACCCACTGATCGACCGTCAAATTGAGCTGGTTAAGATGATGGAAGAGAAGGGTGTAGTGGTGGTGAGTCAATTTGACGAGGGTGGTCACCATGGTGTAGATCTTCAAGACCTGTCCAGGGCTAAGGCATTGAATATGGTCTTAAAGAATTTCATGCTACCTTCCTAATTGACTGTCTAGAAAAAATAATGGTCTGCTTTATCTTACAAAAATCAAAAAGTAAATTACTATATTTACTTGTTTTTTTGTGATTTTTGGCATCAATTTTCAATATATTGAAATGGAGTGCTGGCCTAATTTGTTATCGTTAATTCATATCTCATATATATATATATATATATATTATTTCTTAATGTAACTATCATTCATTCAGCCCATTTCTTTTCATATACCCATTGATCGAGCAACCAACCACCAAGCTAAGAAGTAGCAAAGCACAGAAGATTGCTAATCAGCAACAAGGTATATAAGAAGCAGAACACTATATTTTATTTCGAATAACAACTACCCTTTACATTTGACTCAATTTAATTAGTCATAAATATAGAGTTTTATAGGCTATTGTTAAGTTCAATGGCCACGGCCAAGAGGACTTGGCCAAACCAAGATTTCATTTTTGGGACAAAAATATGAATACAAAAATCTTTACCATGAAAGAGATATATAGTAAGATTAAAAGCTAAATTAATCTCTTCTTCACATGCCCATTTGCTCAAAGAATTTAGAGGATAATTGAATTTAAGATAGTGATCTTGCTCAAAGAATTTAGAGGATAGTTTAATTAAAGATGGTGTTGCCAAGAAGGCCTTGATAATGAATGGGATACTCTTATCAATTGGGCAATATAGAACTGCAAAGGAAAAAGTGCAAGGGCTGATTGTTGCAGGCTAGGCTTTAGTGCTGGTATATACCATGTTAAGCACCAAAAAATTGTGAGAACAGAGGAACAAATTTTAGGGGTCATAAAGGATTAGGTGAAAAACTGGACTGAAAGTTGTTAGAACAGAGGAACAAATTTTAGGGGTCATAGAGAATTAGAAGAAGAACAGGATTGAAAGTAAAGGTGTATATCACAGCTCTAGTATATTTTTCTTCAACATATGGGGCATCTCAGATGTTGTATTTAAGCCTAAAGTTTGATTTGTGTGGCGGTACAGCACACTCCAATTGTTGTAGATTGATAGATTCTTCTTCTTGTTGTTTTGGTTTGTTGGTTGATGGGATTTTGTCCTTGTTCTCCGCCTTTGGGTAGTCAGTCTCAATTGTGTAGTTTAGCTACTGTTGTCTTCTTGTTGTTGGCCATGTTGCTGCCTTTGGCTGTTGTGGCTGGTTTTCCAATTTGTTGCTTAGTATAATTCACTTGATTATCAGAAAAAGAGAAGCTAAATTAATTCATGAAAAATAAAACTAAATTTCTATTCAATATTAACCAAATATAAATAAGAGAAAAAACTTAAGATAATTACTTTTTAATACACATGAATTTGTCAAGAGCCTTATAATTTAGTGGCATAGTCTATTCTTTTTTATTAGGAGAACGATGATTCAAATCTCTCCTTGTTGCATTATTTAATTATTTAAAAATTGTTAGGATATATGTAAATCATGTTAGGAACATATGTCATTATAGAATTGACTAATCCTTTGACAAAACCCATTTTACTTATAATTTGGTAGATCTAAGAAATGTTTAATACTTCAAGAAACAAGGTTTTAAGTTCAAATGTTAAAACTATACAAATCTGTTCAAGATTCAAGTGAAGAAGTGCTTGTTTTTAAAACTTGACAGCTAATATCTATTAAGGTTTAAAAAACTGTTTCAACCTGATGCTCGACAGCTCTTGACAAATAATCTATCTATCGAGATTTATGAAAATTAGTTTTTCAGATCTAATTTCAATCCAATCCGTGTATATATATTTGGGCTTTCATTTTTCACAACCCTAAACATATATAAACATCGTTTTAAGGGCCGTCATAGTTGATTCACCTCAATACAAAAGTTTTTCATAAGTATATTGTGAACTAGAGACATATGCCCTAGTTCATCTTTCTCTTCAAGAAGCTATTGCGTTTGTACGCCGTAGGGTTTTGTAACCAAGAAGTTTCGTGATCTTCATTGTGTGATGAACTGAAGAACTTTGCAGCCAACATCCTTCTTATATTGGTGGAGAGTCACGTACTGGGAGCCATGCATTAAAAGGAGAGATTGTCACTACAGAACAAGTCCAATTGGGTATTGGGGTAAGGGTTCAACTGTAAGTTGATATAAGGTACTGAGATTCATTTACTTATAACTGCTTGTTGTGATAATAGTGGATTATCGGGAGTAGTGATCTTAAAATCACCCAGTAGGGTTTTTACCATGTAAGTTTTCCCCATTTGTAAACAAATCATCGTGTTAACTTTATTTTCTGCTGCATATTAACTTAGTTGGTGATTTGTTTGTTTTTTTTGTGCTACCACGTTTATTGCATGTTAATTGAATTAATTAATTAACTTGACTAATTAATTAGTTAATTCATCATAAGGGGTTGATACATTCTTGGCCTATTAAAAATAAATAAATACATTTGAACTCATTATATATCCACTATTCTTACACAAAAGTATAAAAAATAACAAGTTGCCAAATAAAATAAATAAATACCATATTAGAATTGTTGCTGAAATTAGACATGGCAAAACGGGCGGGTCGATTCGGGTCGGGTCAATCGGGTTGCGGGTCAAACGGATCACGGGTCAAAACGGGTCATTTTAAGTGAGTCAAAATGGGGTTCAGGTCAACCGGGTTGCGAGTCAGGTCGGGTTGACCCGTATTTTTCACATGAATTTTTTTTATTATTTATTTTTATATAAAAAACAACATGTATCTGTCATTTGAAAAGTTATGCAACAAATTACTTAATGTAAAATATATTATTTTGAATTCACCACTTATATTAAGAATGAACTCAGTTAAACTTATTAATACTTATTCAACAATTTTAAAATTATACAAATCCTAACATTACTATCTAAAACAAAATAACACAAAGATAAATAAAACAAATACACAAGTTTTATTTCTACACAATATCAACATTCCAAATATAAAACAAAATTACAAATAATTTATTGGATAACTCATTTGATAAAGAATAAAAATATATAAGAAATTTACAATCTTGAAAATTAATTTTATAATCTATTATTAGTTGTGATTGACACTCTATTTCAATTTGAGATATACTTTAAAATTTGATTGCTTACTTATTTATACATGGTATCTTTTATGAATATCATATTATTGTTAAGCAACACACACTCTAGAAAATATCATAATTTATTTTGAAAAGCCGTTTATTTTGGACATAAATTATTAAAAAATAGGTCTAAATATTCATAATTTATTCTAATTTAATACTTTAGCTTCACTATTTTCATACTTGTGAATATTTCCAACATGTCTACAATTTTAAATCTATGTTTTTAATTCTACTATAACCAGATTATCTTGGCATGTACTTTGCTATTTGATATCTAAAAATATTTACTCATTACAGAATGTTCAACAATTAATCTTTCAATTAATTTGCATATAGTTATGTAAATGTATCAATTGTTTCCTTAAAGTTCACAATGAACAATTAAACCAATATTGTCTTAGTTTTACTATTTTTTTACCAAAAAAAAAAAGTTTTAAAAAAATGGTTCGAGTTCGGGTCGGGTCGGGTTAACCCCGCAAAAAACATGGGTCGGGTCACAGGTCAACCCGTTTTTGCTTCGGGTAAAAAAAAAAAATCGGGTTTGGGTTAGGTATTTTTCGAGTCGGGTCCGTTTTTGCTTCGGGTAAAAAAAAAAAATCGGGTTTGGGTTAGGTATTTTTCGAGTCGGGTCGGGTCAGAAAATTCTAACCCGTTTTGCCATGTCTAGCTGAAATTGAGAGCAAATTATTGAGAAAAATAGGAAACTGGTTCAATTTAACGCATTATGTCCACAACATAAAACCCCATATGACTTCACTTTTTATATATTGTTAAAATGGATCCAACATATATGGGAACATATTAGATATAGTGCGATAACTTTAAAACCATTAATAGCACAGTGATTTGTAACTACTGTTGGAAATAAATGAGAGATAATAACTAACTTTTCATTGGAAATTACACAATTTGATTTTACCAAAAGATGTGGCAGAGATGAGGCATGGACCAAGTCACTATCTTGAGACAAATCGTGCCATCTACAATATATTCAATGTAATTAGACAATATATTTTTGTACGTTGTTCTCAAGATACAACAACCCAACCACCTTTGCTGATTATCCTTACAAGCCTACACTGCTCATAGGATATAAGCTCTCTATAGTACTTTCTTTTTCCAAAAAATTCAATAAAAGATAATATATTTTTGTGAATAATAAGAAGTAATAGATGGTAAGTATTTAGACCAATAATAAAAATTGTTTTTGAAAGTCTGTAGCTTTTGTAATTCAAAAATAATGTGTATCTTGAAACTTTTATTTCTTTCCATATATATAGAGTCGGACATATAACTTGTCCTTAGCCAAAGATTCAAAAGGGTTTGATATCAATTAAATGGTCATAAAATCGTTGAAATCAATATATGATCAAAAGGTTCTTTATATGTGTGTGTGTGTGTGTATATATATATATATGTATGTATGTATGTATTATATATAAACCAGTCATCAATAGTCTTTGCCAATGTATATACGTTGAAACAAGTTAATAGCCTAATTAAGTTGTCTTTTAGTGTCATAATGCTATTGAAAACAAAACAACGGCCCATAACGAGGCTGATCTTTAGATATCAATTAATATTTTCCTTTGAAACTTGGACTATACACAATGGTTACAACCAAGAATGGAAAGCATGTTGTAATGTTATAAACCATCAATGGTAAATTATATAAATATATAGTTTTATAATTTTCTGATACTTTCCATCTATAACGTTACTATTAAATATATTAAAAGAAACATTTTAAAGCAAAAGTTTATAATGAAAGTATACTAAAAGCTGGCAATATATGGTATTAAAAATCACATTAATTTTTAGAAATTTTCCTAACTAAAACCATTTACAATTGCTATTCAAATTTTGAATTATATTTGAATTTCAAAATTTAGCAATCAAAGTATCTGATATTAAGGAGTAATTGATTTCATCAATTCACATACATGAGTATTAAAATATATATGATATTTTTTATAAAAATATCCAACAACTACTATTAGAATAGTCCATGATATTTTATAAAACCATTTTGTATGTGTCTAGGTACTTACCATCTCCTTAATTATATTCGGATCTAGATCTCGTGCAATATCACATAGGTATTGCATAGTGCAATAATTTTGAAAAGTGCAAATTGAAAGTTATTTTTGTAATTTTTAATCTAAACCCTTGAATGAAAAAAAAAATAAAAAATAGCAAAAAGTAGAATGAAAAAAAATAGAAAGATGAGAGAGGAAGAGATAAGAGAGAAAGAAGATCCATCAAGGGTAAGATTCAGCTAAGCAAGAAGGGAAAAAAAATGAGAAAGAGAACAAGGTGAGATTAGAGGAAAAAAAACTAATGGTCCATTTGGATTGAGGGGGGGGGGGGGAAGTAGAGTAGAATTGGTCCCAAAATTAGCCTATTTTCAGTAAACTCTACTCTACTCTCCTCCACTCCCCCTCTCTCCTACCTCAATCTAAATGGACCCTAAAATGGAGAGAGAGAGAGAGAGAGAGAGAGAGAGAGCCACGTGATTGGGGATGTGGAATTTGTGTTAGTGGAGCCAAAGGTAACAATGGCACGACATGTGGACGGGTGTGAGAGAATGAGTGTGAAATGAGGTGACATGGTAGAGTTGTTGAGAAGAGAAAATTTATGAGAGTATTGCAATATTGCACAAGATCTCAATACATTGTATTTGGACAAAGACATCATATATAGACAAATATAAATGGTTTTAAAAATTAGACCAATCAAATAACCAAAAAGGAGAGTGATTCTTAGTTTTATAGTCTAATCGAAGTTCGACTGATGGTTAAACTAATGGCATCACATAATTAATATAAATAAAATAATTAATATTTTCAAATTAAAATTATTTAAATTTTCATATCTTATTTTAAAATAATTATAAAATAGAAAGAACTTTTATATACGTACTCTTTTTTTTTTTTTTCTTTTTCTTTTTAAATCTTATTAGTAATCATTGACAATATATATCATAATAGTTTGTTACCTACTTCTGTAAATAACGAATAATATAAGAGTAATGTTATAGATACTAACAATTTTACAATATTTTTACAAATTACTGATGTGGCAAATTCTTACTAGTTCTAATATGAGCTCATTACTAATATCACATTTTTACTTACAATAATTATTTGGAAAATATTAAAACTACACCAACAGTTTGTAAAAATGTTATAAAATAGTTTGTGTGCCTGTAACAATTAGACATTACTCCACCTTTTTGTTTTGTTTTTTTTTTTTTTTTTTTTTTTTTGTTTTGTTTAAAAAAAAAAAAAAAAAACCAACATTCTCCCATTCCCACTTCTCACGGCACCCACACACGGCCACATGTTATTTACCTCTAAACTAAAACAAAAAATACAAAAACCGCTTACCAGTTTACCACACATTACCATTAGTGTAATTTTCAAGCATTTACAACATCTTTTTATTTTTATTTTTTTCCACTTCTATTCACAGAGAGTCATAAACCTCTCTTTTTCTCTTGCGCAGTACCAGAGTACTTCAGCAGATTCTAAATAGCAGTCAAGGCTTGAAGCACATGGATTTCTCCTCATTTCATCCAACAAAGTAATTCTGCTTCATTTCATTCAACTGAACCGACAGATCCGGTCTAGTTTTTAAATCCGTGATATAATTGATTGTCACGTGCATTGACATTCACGGCAAATTTTGTAACCATTTGCCGACCCTCAACCAACAGTCAAATGGTATCCAGAATCATCTTAAATGGACAATATTTCTAGCACTAGTAGCCGGCCAATTGCCTTTTATGTGTTCCAAACTTGCCTGAATTAAGTAAACCAATTCACATCCACCAATCCCACAACTATAACCTGTCTTCCCGACTGAAAGTCAAACACATAGTTAATTCCATCTTCACACAACTATATTACTCAACAGTTTGAGCAGATAGCTCATCACAAAGCTAGAGAGTAGAGAGTCTGCCATGTCAAGTCAAACTGCTCCCTCAAATCCCACCGTTGATCCCTACTAACACCTCCAAATCGCCCTCAATGCCGACGGCACGATCACACGCCTCCGAGAAATCCCGAACACTCCACCCACACCTGATCCTAGCCACCCCACTCCAGTTCTCTCCAAAGACATCCCTCTAAACCAATTAAACAATACCTGGGTCAGAATATTCCTACCTAGAGAAGCACTTGATCATAACTCCTCCACTAAACTGCCTCTCATAGTTTACTTCCATGGAGGAGGGTTCATCTTTTACAGTGCAGCCTCATCAAATTTCCATGATTTTTGTGCCAACATGGCAATTGACCTCCACGTCATCATCGTATCCGTCGAGTACCGCCTCGCCCCAGAACACCATCTGCCGGCGGCTTATGATGATGCTATGGAAGCATTACACTGGATCAAAACCACCCCAGATGATTGGCTAAGAGATTACGCTGATTTATCTAACACATTTATTATGGGTAGTAGTGCTGGTGGTAACATAGCCCACCATGCAGGGTTACGTGCATCCGTGGAAATTGATAAACTTGAGCCTTTGGTCATCAGAGGGTTGATATTGCATCAACCATTCTTTGGTGGGTCCCAAAGGACTCAATCAGAATTGAGGGACAATGATCCAATTTTGCCACTAAGTGTTTTTGATCTAATGTGGGAATTGTCATTACCAATTGCTGACCGCGATCATGAGTATTGTAATCCAAAGGTTGGAGATGGGCCTCAGCTTTTGGAAAAGATCAAGCTGCTAGGATGGAAAGTCTTGGTGTTGGGCTTTGATGGGGACATACTGTTTGAACATCAAATTGAGCTGGTAAAACTGATGAGAGAAAAGGGTGTGACAGTGGTGAGCCAATTCGGTGAGGGGGGTTGTCATGGGATAGATATGTTTGAGCCTGCCAAAACTAAGGCACTCCATGTGGTCCTTAAAAATTTCATATTATCTTCATTGGTTGCCTAGGAAGAATTGGTGGTGGTGGGTGTGTGTGTCACTGTGTTGGTTTGCGATGTTATCATGTGCATATATTTTAATAGAATAGTCCACATGTCAAAAGTCTTGCATAAAGAATAACGTTGTAATGATGTTGATGTGATTAATGCTATGTTGTTATATGTATTGAAAAGTCGTTGTTTTGGCTTTAATGCTGTTAGATCGTAGATAATACATCATTTTCATAGTTATTGTTTTCCATCTTCTCTATTAAAAAGACCATTATTGGCATGGGTTTAATGGCCGTATGAGGTGTTTTAGGTGTAAAAAGTGGAATAATTACCACATGGAGTGTGACTTGATGGTAGGAATTCTTGTTTTGCACTAAAAGAGGAGTGATTCGAGCGATAATCCCAGCAAGACCCGTGTGGTACATATAGTATTACCCATTGTCGTCACATAGCATGAGGTTGATGAGCCCACACCAGAGACCTCCTTTTTCTATTCAGCAAAAAAAAAAAAGTGAAATAATTGAATTAAAAGTTAGAACTGCATTTTATTATATTAATAACAATAAAAATTACCATCTTTTTATATATACGGCTCTAGCTACCATATATATAATCTTTGAAAATAAATAATGAAACTTAAGAAACACAAAAACTTTAATAAAAATTTAATTTTTGTGCTTTATAGTTCATCTACACATCAAATATCTTTCAGCAAAAAAAAAAAAAAAAACACATCAAAATATTCATAATACTATAAATAAAAAAATAATAAGAATACCCTTTAGGATATATATGTGTGAAGAGAACAATTGAGTTATTGATCTTAATATTTGAGAAATAATAAGGGTATATATAGTTAGCTCAATAGATTAAGTTTACGGTAAAAATGTGTGAAAAAAACAATTTCAATTAATAAAGTCTTTGCATGATAAAAGTAATTGAAAATTATAAAAAGTAATCATTATGATTATGAAGAGGCATAAGTTGAAATTCTATTTTATATATCTTAAGAATAAAAATCTAACATATTGCTCATATCATTGTTCTTACGTTAGATCAGTTTATAATATTATATACATCCGATTGTTTTAAGGACTCAATTGTAAAGCTAGTGAAAGTGACTTCAATCATAATTATAATTTAAAAGTAATTTTTTGATGGAATAAAAAAAAAAAATATATATATATATATAAAGTAAATTTGTCTATTCTATATTTCGTTATCTTCGTCATGCGTGATGCATCACCTACCGAATCATTTTTTGTTTTGGAAGCTTACACCTGATAGTATTAATACAAAATCTAATATATTTTTGGATCTATAAGCAAATATACTATACAGAAACAAGAGGCAGCCAAAATTTCTAACAGCCATCAAAACAGAGTAGAATGTCGGGTCAAGATGCACCAATCAATCCCACCGGGGATCCGTACCAGCTCCTCCAGATAGTCCGAAATCCGGACGGCACGATAACCCGAGCTCTCGATATTCCAGAAACCCCACCCACATCAGATCCCAGCCTTCCTATTTCAGTTCTCTCCAAAGACATCCCAATCAACCAATCAAACAACACCTGGGTCAGAATATATCTACCTCGTGAAGCACTTGATATTTCCTCACAACCGAAGCTACCTCTAATAGTTTATTACCATGTACCCTTTAGGATATATATGTGTGAAGAGAACAATTGAGTTATTGATCTTAATATTTGAGAAATAATAAGGGTATATATAGTTAGCTCAATAGATTAAGTTTACGGTAAAAATGTGTGAAAAAAACAATTTCAATTAATAAAGTCTTTGCATGATAAAAGTAATTGAAAATTATAAAAAGTAATCATTATGATTATGAAGAGGCATAAGTTGAAATTCTATTTTATATATCTTAAGAATAAAAATCTAACATATTGCTCATATCATTGTTCTTACGTTAGATCAGTTTATAATATTATATACATCCGATTGTTTTAAGGACTCAATTGTAAAGCTAGTGAAAGTGACTTCAATCATAATTATAATTTAAAAGTAATTTTTTGATGGAATAAAAAAAAAAAATATATATATATATATAAAGTAAATTTGTCTATTCTATATTTCGTTATCTTCGTCATGCGTGATGCATCACCTACCGAATCATTTTTTGTTTTGGAAGCTTACACCTGATAGTATTAATACAAAATCTAATATATTTTTGGATCTATAAGCAAATATACTATACAGAAACAAGAGGCAGCCAAAATTTCTAACAGCCATCAAAACAGAGTAGAATGTCGGGTCAAGATGCACCAATCAATCCCACCGGGGATCCGTACCAGCTCCTCCAGATAGTCCGAAATCCGGACGGCACGATAACCCGAGCTCTCGATATTCCAGAAACCCCACCCACATCAGATCCCAGCCTTCCTATTTCAGTTCTCTCCAAAGACATCCCAATCAACCAATCAAACAACACCTGGGTCAGAATATATCTACCTCGTGAAGCACTTGATATTTCCTCACAACCGAAGCTACCTCTAATAGTTTATTACCATGGGGGAGGGTTCATCATGTCCAGTGCAGCCTCATCTCTTTTACATGATTATTGTGTCAACATGGCCAATGAATTACGTGTCATCATCGCATCGGTCGAGTACCGCCTCGCCCCAGAGCATCGTCTACCGGCGGCTTATGATGATGCTGTGGAAGCATTGTACCGGATCAAAACCACCCAAGATGATTGGTTGACAAAGTACGCTGATTTTTCAAACTGTTTCATTATGGGCTTGAGTGCTGGGGGAAACATAGCCTACCATGCAGGACTACGTGTAGCTGCGGAAGCTGACCATCTTGGACCGTTGAAAATCAGAGGGTTGATATTGCAACAACCATTCTTTGGTGGGACCCAAAGGAGTGACTCAGAATTGAGGTTGGTCAACGATCCAATGCTGCCACTGTGTGTAACTGATCTGATGTGGGAGTTGTCATTGCCAATTGGGGTTGACTGTGATCATGAGTATTGCAATCCAACGGTGGCAGGTGGGTCTAAGCTGTTGGAGAAAATAAGGTTACTGGGATGGAAGGTTTTGGTGACTGGTTGTGATGGGGACCTATTGTTTGATCGTCAAGTTGAGCTGGTGAAGCTGTTGGAAGAACATGGCGTACACGTGGTGGGTCACTTCGGTGTTGGAGGTTGTCATGGGGTGGACTTTCATGACTCCTCTAGGGGCAAGGCATTCTTGGAGCAAGTTAAGAATTTTATATAAATTTGATTGCACAAATGATTATGTTTTTTTCTTCTAAACCGTGAGTCATGGTGATTAGTGATTTAATTGTGTTGCATAATGGTGAAGGAGTTCTGAATTAAAAATGGCCCTTCCTTTCTCTGTAAGAATATGATGGAGAAAAAAATCTTTTATTTTCAATAAAGTCTTTCTTAAAGAAAAAAAAGAAAAAAGGAAAAGAGTATGATGGAGAATGAAGTTATTATATGTTCAAGATTCAAATGAATGTGTATTCAAAATAGAAAAAGAATTTTATGAATAACTTAGTGAGTGATTCTATTGCTTATCATTTCTCTCCAGCTTTCCATTATTACTCACATTTGGTATTGCGTTTTCTATGTTACTCTGTTACTTTATTTTATTTTATTGTTTTGAAAGTAAGATTCTCTAGTTATCTAGTAGTCATTGTTGGTGTGTGTTCCAAACATAATTTTGAAATCCAGACTGAACCGTACAGTCCGACTGAAAAAATCTCTTTATGGAAAAAAAAAAAAAAAAAAAGAAAAAAGAAAAAGGGTACCATGCGAACCGTAGTCAAACCTCACGGTTCTAAGAACTGTGAACGGTTCCTACGGTTCTGATAGGTCCCTTTTAAAAAAAAAAAATTAAAGCCTTAAACAACATCATACCATAATATTTAGATAAAAATGCAAAATTGACCCTCTAACTTTCACTCTTTTTTCATTTCAATTCTCTAATTTTCAGTTTTATCAATTCAGTCCTCTCACTTTCAATTTTTGTCAATGCAAGATTCCATTAAACCTAGTCCATAACTGCAGTTAATGTTACTGTTCCTTTTTTTTTTTTTTTTTTTTGCACTCATCATTTATTAATTAACTCTCTGATTACTAGCTTCCCGTTTGTTTCCTTAGAAAATCAAAAAAGAGAAGGCATCAAGATCCTAAAACTCCTTCTGGTCCCACCATCACTTCTAAGTTTTAAACATCGCGGTCTTGTTTGCACTCGGGTGGGAAGGCTAGGGAAGCGAACACTATCTATACAACAGTTGTAGATGGTGTATCCAAGGTAGACCCAATTGAGCCT
Source organism: Quercus suber (assembly GCF_002906115.3). Taxonomy (NCBI): domain Eukaryota; kingdom Viridiplantae; phylum Streptophyta; class Magnoliopsida; order Fagales; family Fagaceae; genus Quercus; species Quercus suber. The sequence goes on along the minus strand of NW_027069515.1, from coordinate 265,286 downwards.
TCTGTATTGAAAGGCATCAAGATCTTGAAACTCCTTCTAGTCCCACCATCTCTTCCCTTGAGTTTGGCAGAACCTTGCATTCACTGATGCCTCACATGCATCAATGTGGAAGCTCTTGTAAGAGGCTACAAAGGGAGCCTTGGACCAGTCTGTCTTCTCCAACCCACCCCTTATGGCCTAGTCATCTGCGTTCTAGAGGCTTGAATATATCTTCATGGGTTAGTTAAATGGGAATCTTACCCCTAAGTCTTTGTTTTCAAGAAATGATTGGAAAAAATATTATCAACGATTCATTTCTAAAAGCTGAAATCAAAAGCTCAGCTGAAAGCAAAAAGCTGAGCTGAAAAAATATTATCAATGATTCATTTTTTTTTTCTTCAGATTTTTCTTTTTTTTTTCTTTTAATTCTGAAATTAAAAAAAAAAAAAAAAAGTGACTTTAACGACAGCCCATAACTGAGATTTAATGGAATCCCATATTGACAAAAATTGAAAGTTAAATGACTGAATTGACAAAACTGAAAGTTAGAGAACTAAAATGAAAAATAGTGAAAGTTAGAGGATTAGTTTTGTATTTTTGTCTAATATTTACTATATTTTGGTCCGAAAAAAAAATATCTGCTAGTAAAGAATTTGAATAAATGTAAAAAGAAAAAATAAAATAGAGCTACGTTACCACCTGCTATTTTATATCTTCTTAGGTTTGTTTCTTCTTTCAGCTAGATACCAACTTTTCCTTCTTCTTCTTCTTGTTCTTTCAGCTTCTACCTTCTAAAGCCATTTCTGACTTCTTCTTCTCTCTTATTTTAATTTCATTCGCTTTTGTTTGTAGTGCTTTTTTAGTTCTGTGAGCTAGTCACATGGGAATTGGAAAATGGAAATTGGAAATACGGTGTGCAGCCAACCCACAAACCCGTTAAAACCGACCCAACCCAACCCAACCCGCTGGGTTGGGTCAGTTTTTAGGGCTTGGTGGGTTGGGTTGGGTTACAAAATTGTTTTTGATAGCGGGTGGGATTGGGTTCGGGTCATAAAATTTCAAAACTGCCAAATCCGACCCGACCCACTCATATGTTTAATATATATTTAAAATATATTATATAATTAATAATTTTTTTTTTTTAAAATAACCAACTCTTCCTCCTATCTTATATAAAAGCTAATATTAATGTATATTAGTTCATATATTAATGTATAATTGAGTTGGAATATTTGTTCATATATTAATATATATTTTGTTTATCAACTCAAATGGCAGGTGTGATATATTTTTTTCTACTCAATTTAATAATAATAGTAAAAAAAAAAAAAAAAGTTGTCCAACCCATGAATTCATCCCAAGCTATGTAGGTTGGGTTGGGTTGAATTTTTTTTAACCTACCATGGCAAGTTGGGTCAAAAAATCTCCTTAACCTAACCCAATCCGACCCATGCACACCTCTAATTGGAAAGAAAATTTTGAGACTTTTTGTTTCTTACAAAGTCTTGAGCCCCACATGATATAATATATGTAGGGATAAGGGCATAAAATTATGTATTAGGCCTTGGGCCTTATCCGAGGATGTTGGCATGTCTGAGGAGGGATTAAAAGTTATGAAGGGTTTCAGTTTAGAGTCTCCTAAATAAGAAATGAGTGGAAGACAGTCCAAGGAAGAATTCATCCTCGGACATGATAGATATCGCTTAGATGTGTACTCTAACAATGAAAGTAACCTCCATAGAAGTTCTAGTGATAGGGAAGTGCGTCATGAACATACGAGAAGAAAGAGAACCCAAAAATATCTACGAAAAAGCTGTTATCACCGCATTAAATGCACTGCAGCTACTTTTCTGGCCGCATTTATGTAGAAAAGACCTCTGAACATTGCTGTTTTGGCTAGCACAACTCACAGAAAGCCAAAGAGAGTGTCTGATGGGACAGACACTCAAGTAAAGGCTTAAATAATCAACAAATGTAGGATTAAGATGGTCCAATGAGAACTGTATAATATAAGAGACCCTCCATGAGGAAATCAGAAAAATAAAGAGAGAGTACTATAGCAATCAAAATTGTATTTGTACCTTATTGTTATTGATTTATATAAAAAATATCTCCTCGGATAGCAAATAGATTCAGCTCTATTTTCCTTGTTCGTACTTGATCATCTTTTAAATTCATATTAGCCATTGTCAAATTCATTAGGGCCTAGTTCTCCAACCCATACTTTACAAATTTATTGTATTAAGCTCACTGGGCCAAGATCCCATACATCTTGGGCTTGAGCTGTAAAACGTGTCCCTACATTATACATCATATCATCCATTTTTGTGTACAAATTGATGCTTTTAATTTTCTTTTTATAAAAAAAAATGGTTATTATTATTATTGGGTAGATATTTCATATTTAGGCTTGAGATGGATATATCATACATAGTTAAAAAATGGATTTATAATTTTAGTTGAACTATTTTAGTTAATTTTTCTATCTTGTACTAATTAATATATTTATTTATTTTTTAAATAATTATTAAATTAATTATGACGTCATTACAATTCGACATCGGTCCAACTTCAAAAACTTTGAATCTCTCTCTTTTACGGTTCATTGAATGGTCTGGGTCTGAAAATCATAGTTCCAAACACATTTATTATTATGTATTTTCTAACTGTTAAGAATTTATGAGTAAAATAGCTATTGGACAATTATGAGATTTCTAGATATTAGGAATTTATGAATAAAATAACCATTGGGAATTATGAGAAAAATAGCCGTTAGACAATAATTGATAATTAGTCGTTAAGCTTTTATGGGTTATTAGTAACCAATAACTATAGATTATTATTTTCATAAGTAACTTAAATAATCATAACACATTTTCTAAAAAGTTTTTTTACTACTCTATATTTAGATATACACAATTCTATCATCTTTCTCTCCCACATATTTTTCTACAAGAATATTTATTTTTAAGCAAAAGGTAATAGAATGTTGTTCTTAAACCTTTTGTGAGTGGAAGTGTGTACATCACAAAGGTTGACGTTATAGTCTAATCTTGGGGGTTGTTTGACCAAGAGAACCAATCACACTAAGTTTTACTTTGGGTAGCATAAATCAACTTTTAAGGACAACACTCTCTGCGTGAATCTATAGCACTTTGAGATTGTTCCTAAATTTACTTATATTTATTATTATTGCTTATTTACTTTCTTGTTAATTATTTAGGATATTGTTTGTTGTATCAAATTTTTTATTCATTATTATATTTCCAAAAGTTCTATTAGCGAGGAAGTCATCACATTATATTAAGTACTCATTATTCTCATCATTATTCAATGTGAGACTTCATTCACATGTATACACCCAATAATCTCCCCTTCACGTATGAGTTTCTGCCTCTCTGTGGGTTTTCAAAACTTTTGTGGGCCATGAACAAGTCCTACTCACTCCCCTTTACCTAATAGGCCTTTCCCTTCACTAGTGCATCATCCATGGGCTTCTACGTGTCAATCCCACATTTCTTTTATTCTCCATGGGAATCTCACACCTGATCGTTGTTTAGCACACTATTGGCAATAATACTCCTTTGTTGGTCCTTTTCTAAGATCATTTTTTTAGGATTTATGGGCTTGCTTGGGCAATATATCGTCCCTGCTCTAATTGTGAAAAGGACCCACTCTGCTCCATTTGCGAAAGGACTTCAAGTACATACTTCTTGAGAAATTAATATAACATAGAGAGACACACTTTAACCCAAAAGGCCTAAACCCCATGAGTATGTACTCAATTATGTTATATTAAGTACTCATTCTTTTCATCATTATTCAATGTGGGACTTTACTCACATATGTTCACCCAACACAAATTTTTGTGACAAGGCTAGCAGCAATACCAATAACCTTAGAAAAACCTTGAATCCAAATACCCTCCCAATTATAAATGAGGCCTCCACGACTCCACCATGCCATTAGTCTCAGGAATTAAAGTATGCAAAGACCCATCAGTGTTAAGCTTCAACCAACTTACAGGTGATTGATCCATTTGAAAACGATCTCATGTGTAGTGGGTCTACCCAACAGGCTTAGAGGAAGAGAGAAAATGAAATTCAACGGCCTTCATAATGCACTCTTTAGTAAGCTCTGAGGTGATTGCCTCTTCTAATTGGAAGAACCCTTTGATCCTATGTAGACAGAGCCCACGCTCCAAACAAGAAAACAACACACCAAGGAATCTTATTGTATTGGGAAACGGAGGAGAAGTTTCCATTAAGAAATAGCCATTCATGAATATATATATATATATATATATGTATAGGTTTAGTAAAGGAACACTTGTGGCATTAAAAAATTGTCACAACTGCCTTGACATGTTGTGATTGATACATGTCAATGGTGCCTAGGTACAATATAAAATGATGTTTCAACTACAATTTCCCACCTTAATAAATTGTGAAGAAAGTTACGTTCTAACTTCTTACATTGCTTGTTGAAAATTAGAGTTTAGCTTGGGCTCACTTAACATTAAACAGAAAAAAAATCTCTTGTTCTTTCAACCGCTAAGAGTATCTCCAGCAACTTCTTCAAATTTTGTACTGTTTGGACAGTGAATAGTTACATTTTTTTTTTACCTACTCATTTTTTCAAATATATATTCTAACAAATTCTCTATATTTTATCTATTCTATTTAAATATTAAAGATTCTTTAATATTTAATTTTTTTGGTGATATTTTTTAACAAATCTTGTGTAGCACTCATAGTAATGATAGAGTGAATCACAGGATTATCTATTTTTAATGAGAAATGCTATGTTCCTAGCTATGTGGTAAGTTATTACGGGTTCTAATTTGAACCCACCACTAAAATTATTTTTTTCTCAATTGTAATAGCCAATAACAGCTCATAACTTAAAATTTTATTATGAAAGAATTGTGAAAATATTGTAGTTACATTTCTCTTTTTTTTTTCTTTTTTCTTTTTTTTCCTTCTCTCTTCATTTTTTTCCATCCATATGATTAGTTCTTTTTTTTTTTTTTTTTCTCTCTTGTTTTTTCTCCTCCAGACGCGTATCCCCACTTCTCCTCTTTATCTTCATTTTTGAATTTCATTTTCTACCTTTTCATCTACTTGTATCTCTACTTCTCCTCTTTATCTTCATTTTTGCTTTTCATTTTCTATCTCTTGGTCTACCTCTATCTCTAGATGTCTCTCTCTTTCACTTGGACTGAAAACACTTAAGCATGTCATTCATCTTCTCATCACATAGAGGGGAAATCAGCACTGTGCTCCACCAAGGGAAAGAAAAATAGTCCTCGTCCTTTGTCCTCTCCAAATATTGTGGGTCAGATTTTTTTTTTTTCTAAAAAAAATTGTTCTAATTTTATTAGTTTTATGAGAAAGACTGTGTTCTGTGACTAGATTATGTTTTGTATTTTGTTCATATTGTGTTTTGGTGTCATTGTAGCCGTTGAGGTTGAGATAAATGCTGAAATTTTAATTTATTGTGCTAACTTTTTTATTCGGATTTATTCATGTGTAGATTATTTTAAGTGAAAAAAAATGGTTTGGAGTTGCTATAGTGTTCTCTAGATCAAGAGAACTACTGTAGCAACTTTATAAAAAAAAAAAATGAAAAAGTTTTGCTTGTAAAGAATCTGTTGGAGCTGATTTTTTGGGTTTATTCTCCCAAAAAATGATTTTGGCTAATCTATTGGAGATGCTCTTAAGTACAACACATTTGTTTCAATAGAAAGCCTTGTACAAAGATTTTTTATTTTTTATTTTTTTTTTAAGTATCAGAAAAAATAAGTCAAAGAAAAATTATATTTGGTCATCTGAAAAAGTATGACTTATTTTTTAGAGATTGCGGTAATAAAAATGGCTTAAACCCATTTTCCTTTTCTTTTTACCAAAATATTCTCTGTGGGGCCTAAGATTCAACGACCCCGACCCATTCTTGTACTGGGCCCAAAGCCCACGTCGAGAAGGAAGGAACGTCCGAGGACAAACGAAGAAAGCTCGTATTGCCAAGGCACATCGTCGATGACAATCCTGTCCTCGGCCAGCAAGCTCATAGAAGGGAAGAGTGGCACGCCATCACAGTGGAGGAGCAAATTAAGGAGAAACTGTCACATTAACATTAAATATCCACAACTAAAGTTCTGGCCGCATTAATGAGGAAACGACCTCTAAACAACAATATCTCGATTACCGCAACTCACAGAACATCAGAAAGGATGTCTGATGGGACAAGCACTCAAGTATAGGCTTAGATGATTAACAAGCGGAAAGCTAAGATCATTGAAAGAGGACTATATAATAGGAGAAACCCACCAGAAGAGGGGGGACACGATGGCAATTTGAAGAACTCTTGAAACTATGGCCATCCAATATTAACAAGAACAGAGCTCCTCGAATGGTGCCAAGGACGAGCTTTTTTTGATAAACTCAGCTCAATTCTATTTGATTATCATGTAAATCCATTTTAGTCGTCATCCACGCACTAAAGCCTAGCTCTTTGGCCTGCTCTCTACAAATTTATTGTACCGGGTCCACTAGGCCTAGATCCCATTCGTTCGTGGGCTTAGTCCGAAAATCGAGACCCTACAATTAGCTCCATCTGTGGGAAGAGCTTGTGTGATACTTAGTGCAACGGATAGCTAAGATAGGACCAGGCCCATATTTCGAAGTGGCCCCACGAATTCGGTGGCTGAGTTTGCTGGATCTCCATTGGAAGAAGTGACAGTAGCACAGAGCGATTCAAGGAAGCTCCGCAACGGGGCTGGTTCTGGAAGGTATTTATTGATACTTTTTAATCTGCTGAAGTGTTAGACAAAACTAAGGTCCTGCATGGTTTCTCGGACCACAAACCTATGGGGAAACCAACAACTTTTCGTAATTGTCTAAGTATTGGACAGAACTAAGGTCTTGCATGGTCCTCGGACTCAAACCTGAGGGGAAACCAACAACTTTTGACAATTATCTAAGTGTTGGACATAACTAAGGTCTTGCATGGCTCCTCGGACCACAAACCTATGAGGAAACTAATAACCTCCAGTAACCACCTAAGGGTTGAATGAAGTCAGGGCATTGCACGAACCCTTAGGCCATAGCCCCCGAGGAGATTAACTACTCCAAACGTCTATCTGGGTGATGAGCAAAATCCAAAAGGAGTTTGGCTTCTCAGATCTCCTACCCTTTTCCCATTCAATAAAGACATGAACAAAGGTCCTGCGTGGTTCCTCGGACCACAAACCTATGGAAAAACCAACAACTTTTGGTAATTGTCTAAGTATTAGACAGAACCAAGGTCTTGCATGGCTCCTTGGACCACAAACCTATGGGAAAACTAATAACTTCTAGCAACCACCTAACGGTTGAATGGAATCAGGGCGTTGCACGGACCCTTGGGCCATAGCCCCCGAGGAGATTAACTACTCCAAACGTTTATCTAGGTGATGAGCAGAATCCAAAAGGAGTTTGGCTTCTTGGATCGTCTACCCTTTCCTCACTCGACAAAGAATTGAATCAAGGTCCTGCATGGTCCTCGGACTCAATATCCTTTCACGGTTACACAGTTTGTGGTATAGAACACGTGGTTATGTTCTTGATTATTTCTACATGGCTAACTTATTTAAGGCTAGCAGCCGAGTATTGTAGTCAGCTTTGTTAAAGTCAAGGCGACGATTTTTTGTTACCACCAACGGCACTAGTTCCAAGTCCCATTGAGGGGAAAAATGACAACACACACATTAAATAATCACTGCAGAGAAAGAAAGAATTCGTAAAGTAAAAAGTACAGCCCTTTTTGATTAAATAAAGGAAAGGTACATCATACACCAAATGACTTAGGCAGGCTTGTTCTAAAGCTAACTATAAAAAGATAGGCTGAGGTAGGCTTGTTTTAAGGCTACCAACAGCAATCGAGCCGGTGCGGGTGGTACCGGCGATAAGAAAGGAGAAGAAGCGGAAGTGCCTGATGGCCCAATCCAAAGACATTCCCTTGATTCTCTCCCAGTTTCATGATAATTAAGCATTGGAGACAACAACGCTCAGGCATCAGCCATTCAGCACTTTTACAACCCTCTATCGGATGTCCCACCATTATCGTGAGACCCAGACTTTGTTGCACCGAAAGTCTGATACGATCTACGCCCGTATCAGTTCTTGGCTGAAGGAGGAAGGTCTTCCTTCTTGCTCGGTTGAAAGGTATGAATGTCTTTGCCCTCTGCCTCCTTCGCCTCAACTGTGTCATCTAGGGTCTGGGCAGCGTTCTTGGTTCCTAAAAGAGGCTGGGCTTCCTTGCCCTTGTCTTAACCTTCTCATTCCCTAGGCCTTGATCACGATCTTGGCAGGGTCCCTGGAAATGCCTAGAGGGCTGGGAAGTTAAAGTTCTTGTTGCACTTAAGGATTTGTAAATGTGAGGAACGATTCCCACGGAGCACCTTATATAGGAGGAGAAATCTAGTGGAAATTAATTCGCACGAAACTCAAAGAGAGAGTCACAGGTGAAATAACTCCCGCCCAATTTTCATAGAAATCCTCAACCGTTGGATCTACGTCGCTACGTAAAGGCATTAATGAGGGCGCGATCCGTATACCGAAGCACCACGAACGTGCCTTGGGTAGGTGAAGAGACTTAGATGCTGACAGAGGGCAAGACTCGACGAGCCATGGCAAAGACCCGAGGACATCAAAAATCCTTCTCTCCATTCAAGGAGCCATACAGCAAGATTTTAAGGGGCTATTGTGGGGCCTAAGAATTCGACAACCCCGGCCCATTTTTGTATTGGCCCAAAGCCCACGCCGAGAAGGAAGGAACGTCCAAGGACGAACCAAGAAAGCCCGTATTGCCGAGGGATATCACCGAGGACAATCTTGTCCTCGGCTAGCAAGATCATAGAAGGGAAGAGTGGCATGCCATCATGGTGGAGGAGCAGATCAAGGAGAAACTGTCACATCTATATTAAATACCTACAACTAATGTTCTGGTCGCATTAATGAGGAAACAACCTCTGAACAGCGCTACCTCGATTACTGCGACTCACAAAACACCAGAAAGGATTTTTGATGGGCCAAGCATTCAAGTATAGGCTTAGATGATTAACAAGTGGAAAGCTAAGATCATTGAAAGATGACTATATAATAGGAGAAGCCCACCAGAAGAGGGGGGGGAGGGCACGATGGCAATCTGAAGAACTCCTCAAACTATGGCCATCCAATATTAACAAGAACAGAGCTCCTCGAATGGTGCCGAGGACGAGCTTTCTTTGATAAACTCAGCTCATTTCTATTTAATTATCATGTAAATCCATTCTAGTCGTTATCCACGCACTAAAGCCTAGCTCTTTAGCCCGCTCTCCACAAATTCATTGTACCAGGTCCACTAGGCCTAGATCCTATTCGTTTGTAGGCTTAGTTCGAAAATCGAGACCCTACAATTGGCTCCGTCTGTGTGAAGAACTTGTGTGATAGTTAGTGCAATAGATAGCTAAGATAGGACCAAGCCCATACTTTGAAATGGCCCCCACGAATCCGGTGGCTGAGTTTACTGGATCTCCATTGGAAGAAGTGACGGCAGCACAGAGTGATTCAAGGAAGCTCCACTACGGGGCTGGTTCTGGAAGGTATATATTGATACCTTCTAATCTGCTAAAGTGTTAGACAGAACTAAGGTCCTGCGTGGTTCCTCAGATCACAAACCTTTGGGGAAACCAATAACTTTTGGTAATTGTCTAAGTATTGGACAGAACCAAGGTTTTGCATGGTCCTTGGACTCAAACCTGAGGGAAAACTAACAACTTTTGACAATTATCTAAGTGTTGGACAGAACCAAGGTCTTGCATGACTCCTCCAACTATAAACCTATGGGGAAACTAATAACTTCCAACAACCACCTAAGGGTTGAATGGAATTAGGGCGTTGCACGGACCCTTGGGCCATAGCCCCCGAGGAGATTAACTGCTCCAAACATCTATCTGGGTGATGAGCAGAATCCAAAAGGAGTTTGGCTTCTTGGATCGCCTACCCTTTCCTCACTCGACAAAGACGTGAATCAAGGTCCTGCATGGTCCTCGGACTCAATATCCTTTCACGGTTACACAGTTTGTGGTATAGAACACGTGGTTATGTTTCTGATTATTTCTACATGGCTAACTTATTTAAGGCTAGCAGCCGAGTATTGTAGTCGGCTTTGTTAAAGTCAAGGTGACGATTTTTTGTTACCACCAATGGCATTAGTTCAAAGTCTCATTGAGGGGGAAAATGACAACACACATTAAATAATCACTGCAGAAAAAGAAAGAATTCGTAAAGTAAAAAGTACAGCCCTTTTTTATTAAATAAAGGAAAGCTACATCATACACCAAATGGCTTCGGTAGGCTTGTTCTAAAGCTAACTATAAAAAGAGAGGCTGAGGCAGGCTTGTTTTAAAGCTAACTATAAAAAGGGAGGCTGAGGCATGTTTGTTTTAAGGCTACCAATAGCAATCGAGCCGGTGCGGGTGGTACCGGCGATAAGAAAGGAGAAGAAGCGGAAGTGCCCGATGGCCCCATCCCATGACGTTCCCTTGATTCTCTCCCAGTTTCATGATAATTAAGCATTGGAGACAGCAACGCTTAGCACTCTTACAACCCTCCATCGGATGTCCTACCATCATTGTGAGACCCAGAATTTGTAGCACCGAAAGTCTGATATGATTTACGCCCGCATCAGTTCTTGGCTGAAGGAGGAAGGTCTTCCTTCTTGCTCAGTTGGAAGGTATAAATGTCTTTGGCCTCTGCCTCCTTCGCCTCAACTGTGTCATCCAGGGTCTGGGCAGCGTTCTTGGTTCCTAAAAGGGGCTAGGCTTCCTTGCCCTTGTCTTAACCCAAGGCCTTCTCATTTCCTAGGCCTTGATAACGATCTTGGTAGGGTCCCTGGAAATGCCTAGAGGGCTGAGAACTTAAAGTTCCTGTTGAACTTAAGGATTTGTAAATGTGGAGAAATGATTCCTTCGGAGCGCCTTATACAGGAGGCGAAATCCAGCGGAAATTAATTCGCACAGAACTCAAAGAGAGAGTCACAAGTGAAATAACTCTCGACCAATTTCCGAAGAAATCCTCAACCGTTGGATCTGCATCGCTTCGTAAAGGCATTAATGAGGGCGCGCTCCGTATACCGAAGCACCAAGAACGCACCTTGGGCAGGTGAAGAGACTTAGATGCTAATGGAAGGCAAGACTTGACGGGCCATGGCAAAGACCCGAGGACATCAAAATCCTCCTCTCTGTCCGAGGAGCCAAACAACAAGATTTTGAGGGGCTATTGTGGGGCCTAAGAATTCGGCGACCCCGACCCATTTTTGTACTAGGCCCAAAGCCCACGCCGAGAAGGAAGGAACGTCCGAGGACAAACCAAGAAAGCCCGTATTGCTGAGGGACATCGCCGAGGACAATCTTGTTCACGGCCAGCATGATCATAGAAGGGAAGAGTGGCACGCCATCATGGTGGAGGAGCAGATCAAGGAGAAACTGTCACATCTACATTAAATACCCACAACTAACATTCTGGCCACATTAATGCAGAAATGACCTCTGAACAACGCTACCTCAATTACTGCGATTCATAGAATACTAGAAAGGATGTCTGATGAGACAAGCACTCAAGTATAAGCTTAGATGATTAACAAGTGGAAAACTAAAATCATTGAAAGAAGACTATATAATAGGAGAAACCCACCAGAAGGGGGGGGGGGAACGATGGCAATCTGAGGAACTCCTGAAACCACGGCCATCCAATATTAACAAGAACAGAGCTCCTCGAATGGTGCCGAGGACAAGCTTTCTTTGATAAACTCAGCTCATTTCTATTTGATTATCATGTAAATCCATTCTAGTCGTTATCCACGTACTAAAGCCTAGCTCTTTGGCCCGCTCTCTACAAATTCGTTATACCAGGTCCACTGAGCCTAGATCCCATTCGTTTTTGGACTTAGTCTGAAAATCGAGACCCTACATTCTCAAATATGCATTATTGCTTTAAGTGACTCACAATGGACCATACCCTTTCATGGGAAAATAAGCCCGGGGTCTCCAAGGTTACAATTCGTACCAAAGGGATTTTTCGCATGCATAAGCTATATATCCCCCCGACCATCAAAAGCTACTAAGATTTCAGGCCATGACTTCCAAATACCTCTCCTTCCTTGTGCTTTTCAGCCTACTTAAAGAAATTCTTCCAAAAAGGTCTTAGAAAGCATGAAGACCCTTTTCTGGTAGCCTACAAGGAGTGCACCAAGAACATTGGAAAAGCTAATTAAGAAGTTTTTTTGGTAAAAAAAAGAAAAGAAAAGGTAAGAAGTTGCTTAAAACTGATGTTGGATTGGGGTTTAGGAAGGATATGCTTGTTTTCTCGTGTAAGCACTCATGCAGTGTTTGGGATGATATTTTAATGAGGATCTCTCAGCTTCCAAACGAGAGATAAAGAGAAGTGAAAAAAGGCACCCGTTTGTGAAATTTGATATGTTCAAGATTAGTCTTGTCTTTATTTTTTGGATCCTCTTATTTGTCTGCTTTTAGTTATACCATGATAAATACCGGTGTCAATTTCAAGATCATAAATTTTCTTTGTTTTTCATGTTTTCTCTTTACCAATTATATTGGGATATAATCATCCGACTAAATCTCTTTGTCTAATTAGATTAAGTCACAATTGGAGTTGGAGTTAAACCAATTTTCGCTAGTGAAAGAAAACAAATCAAGCATTGGACAAAATTTTGTATATTCCGGTTCATAAGGTATAGTAAGGTTAGGACTCCTTTTATAATGCAATACAAGTTTCTATATAGTAAGAATTTCAATTTTCAAAACCAATGATACTAAGAGTGACTCTTAGGAGTAGTATATGATTGCTTCTTAGAGCCCTCTAATTATAACAATGGCTGATTAAAATCAGATGGGGTAACATATATGTGAGTAATTGTGACCAATAGTGGCAACTCTACAACCAGCCCAGGGGGTTCAAATGAACCCTTTCTAGCCAAAAAAACAAAAACTATATATAAATTTTTTTATTTGTTTTGACTCTTAAAATAAAATTTTGAATACCCTAATCTTAAATTTTGTTTAATCTCAATTGAAATAAGCTTGAATATGATTATCTTAATGTTAGTTTCACAATATTATTTTCACAATAATTTTACAATAAAGGTTAAGTGACAAGTTTTGATTAATTTTTATCTAGATCCCACAAATAACATCACTTTTTAACATATCTTTAATAACTTGCCACCTAAATTAATTTGTTGTGAAAGTGTTGTATCAGTAGCTCTACTCTCAAAATTGCTACTTTGTTTTTAAAAATAAATAAATAAACCTTTCCTCCAACTCTAGCTTACTTTGTCATTGGCCGCGGAATAAAATTGTTTTTCCTTACACTTTTCTTCTTCACTAGCAAAAAATTACACCACTTTTAGCACACAAAAATTACAACACTATTGAACCCCCAAGAAAAAAATCATGGAGCCGCCACTGGTGGCCAACCTGGTTTCCTTGACTTCCTTCAACCTTGTTTCCGCCAATACACCCCTACAAGCTAATGGATCGATCTTGAACCATGAACTTCTCTCAAAGCAGCTTAAATCAAGTACTTGTAAGTCCATTCGTGAACACATCAACAATTTGCTCAATATTGTAAATGTGGTGCTCTTTATTACCATCCTTTCCACGAACATAGTGATGATTAACCTCAAGATGTTTCATATATACAATCATGAAAAATTGGATGAGACCATAGATGAATAAAGTTAGTAAATAATATCACACCAAATCAAAGGAAGTTATGAGAGAAAAGTACAAAAATCCTTGAAAATTTGATGAAGCCAGGAGTTCGACAATGATGGAATCAAGTTGATAGTATTTAGCTTCAGTGCTAGAACGATATACCGTGACTTGCTTTTCTTAGCACTCCATTTAGTAAACTAGTAACCAAATAGTTGTAATAGTTTTAAAGCACCTTAGCATTGTAGTTTGTCAAACACTTTAAATGCCAACCGTGTATGTGTGGTATTGCAATAAGAGCACTACCAGCAGGTGTGTCAAATGCCAAATATTTGGCATTTGACACATCAAACATCATTATTCAAGCCTCATTTGGTGTTCCAAATGTGTTAAAATTTTGCAACATGCTATAGTTACGCACAGTACGGAACAATATAGCATATGTGTTTATTATTATTTTTATTCATCTTTCGCTCTAATTCACTCAGACTCTCTCTCTCTCTCTCTTTTCTCCCATCTAGAACTTCTTCTCTCTGCCCACCATTTCTTCTCTTTCACTGATCTCACCAAAGCCACCGATCTCGCTGAAGCCACCGACTCGCCGCTGATCTCGCTACCATATTCGTCTGGATCTTCCTCCACAGCTCCCTCTTCTCTCTCATTCTCTTCCTCTCTCATCCTCAAGCCGCTGAAACTGATCTCACCTAACGCCACCTGAAGCCGATCTCACTTAAAGCCACCTCAAGCCGCTAAAGCTGATCTTGCCTGAATCCGCCTCACCTGGAGCTACCAATCTCACCGGGAGCTGTCTCGCCTAAAGCCACCACTTAAGCTGATTTTGGTTGTTGTTGATTGGTTGATTTTGGTTGGTGGTGATGGATTTGTAACAATGGTGGGCTGTGGTAGTGGGTTTGTATCAGTGGTGGGCTGTGGTGGGGGTGGCACCGTGGCAATGAGTTGGTGGAAGTGACGGTGGAAAAATTGAGTTTATATGATTGGGTTTTTTTTTTTTTTTTTAATGTTATTTTAATATTTGTATATATTATTTTAATGTATAGAATTGAAAAATAGAAGATGTTGGTGGAAGTGACGGTGGAAAAATTGAGTTTATATGATTGGGTTTTTTTTTTTTTTTTTAATGTTATTTTAATATTTGTATATATTATTTTAATGTATAGAATTGAAAAATAGAAGATGTGATAAACGATAAATTGTAAAATGCTATTTTAAAATTGATAAAGTAAGTTTTGATGTGGTAAAATGGCATTTGGTATAGCATATCTAATGTAGAGCATCCACAACCGGTTTCTATATCACATCTTATTTTACCATCTCAGAAAGCAACTTTATCAATTACATAATATAATTTTACAATTCTCCAATATTCCAACTTTTATTTCTCAATTCTACTCATTAAAATAATATTTCTACGCAATAAAATAATATATCTCACAATTACCATTATACAATACAATACACTATTTATACATTATTTATTCTTTCTCTCTCTCTTTCTTTTTGTTCAAGAACCACAATCACCACCACCGCTACACACCACCACCACCATCGGCAACCCATAATCTACTGTCAACACCAAAAAAAAAAAAAAAACCAGAGAAAAGACCAGAACCATGCCGCTGCACCTACTGCCCTCCGACCATCAACACCACCACCACCACCCTTTCCGCCCATCAACACCACCAAAAAAAAAAAAAAACACAGCAACCCACAGTCAAAAACCAGACCCACCACTGCTGAAGCTCGAAGGAAGCGGATTCACCGTTGGGAAGTTTGAAAGAAGTTGATTTTGTTGACCCACGCGGAGAAGGAAAAATGAAAGAGAGAGAGAGTTGCCGGAGAAGGAAAAACACGGAGACCCACCACCGATCTAGAAACGCACCGCCGAACTAGAGACCCACCACTGATCTAGAACCCCACCGCCTATTTAGAAACCCAATGCCGATCTAGAGAGTTGCTGGAAAAAGTGAAGATATTGAGAAGAATCAGAGAGCAAGAAGAAGAAGAGAGAGCAGAAAGAAAGAGAGAGAAGGAAGAGAGAGAAAAGAAAGAGAAAAAATTAGAGAGGAGAGAGAAATTGCCGGGTTAAATTGGATTAAAAGATTAATATTTTTTTATACCATTTATCTACAGTATCATCTTACATTTGAGATGGTACTGTAGCAAAATCTCAAAAAAAATTTGGCATATACGATATGGCCTTCCCATTGTTGAGCAGTTTTGGGGTTTAAATGCCAAATGTTCCTAACATTTGGTATATACAAGCCCCATTGCTGATGCTCTTAATGCTCTAAAAAGGGGAGAAGTGTTTTAACTTTTAAGCCTTTTAAAGCTTTTTTAACATAAATTGCCACACATTTTGCATTCTTGTTAACGGTAAAAATACAATGTTTGATAACTTGCTAAAAAGAGTTTTATGCTTTTGTTTTTTGAGTAAACAGTAATACTTATTAGAACACACACAAAAATAATAATAGTGTTTTAAACGGATTTATAATTCATTACATGAGTACAACTTTAATGCTCTTCTTAAAGCCCTATAAGGAAAAACTAAACTTTGAAGTTTGCTTTATTATAATTTTTTAATTTTAGGAAAAATTTCTACAATTTATTGTTGGTACTTTATAAATTCAGAATTTTAAAATTCATTATAATTTTCCAAATATTTAAAATGCTAAAGAGCTTTTTAGTCAAAACTATATATTGCAAAAGCTCTAAAGATAAACCTCTATTTTCTATAGCAATACTGCATGAACAAGAACTAATGTGGCATTTGGTACGAGGGAATCTACATTACTCCTGGCATCCAGATTCCTAGGAATGTGATTCCTAGGAATCACATTCCTAAGAATGTAGCTATTCCTATGTTTGGTTTATTCCTAGGAATCTTAAATGAATTATTTATTTTTCTCATTCTATCCTTATATTTGAATGTGAACTATCAAGTCATTTAAAAAAAAGGGTTAAAATTGTCAATTTATAAAAAAAAAAAACAATTTTCTTTAAGCCTGGGAATCTGGATTCCCACCTGTTTTAAAGGGAATTCACATTCCTACTGAGAGGGGTTTAAGGGGAGAATCCAAATTCCATTGGCATCTGATTCTCTAGTATGATTTGCAACCAAACATGGGAATCTTTAAACATTCCTAGGAATCCTAAAACATTACCCTGTACCAAACGCCGCATAAAAGTTGAAAAAAACTTTAAGGCTAAAGCTAAAATTTAGAGTTTTAGCATTAAAGACTTCAAGCACATTTTTATAACTCTTAATAAAATAAATGAATTGATAGAAACGTCCGTACTTAGGGCAGGGATTTGCTGCGAACTTGGTCTATAGCAAATCTTGCGAACTAAGCACGTGTCAGTCTAAGATATTGAGTCTTAGACTGACATGTGCTTAGTTCACTGGATTTGTTGCAAACTAAGTTTGCAACAAATCCTTGCCCCAATAATAATATAAGAGTCTTTTTTTTTTCTTTTTTCTTTTTTAATATAGTTACAACATGCTGTTAATCCTGTAACTTAAACTATTTCCTCCTAAACTCACAAGTACCTTGTGCATAAGAAGGTGGCAATTAAGTAGATGTAACTTGAACTATTTCCTCCTAAACTCATAAATACTTTGTGTATAAAAAGATGCCAATTAAGTAGATGATTTTATGAATCATCACATTGTGAGTTGGAAGAGATTTATTCAAGCTGCGTTTGGCTCAACGTAAAATGTTTTCTGAGTGTAAAATATTTTAAATTGAAAATATTTTTCAGAAATGAAAACATTTTCAAGTGTTTGGTTGAATTCCAAAAAATGCTTTGGAAAATATTTTCTAGTGTTTGGTTGTGTTCCTGAAAATGCTCTAGAAAACCCATTTTTATCATGTTTCTTACATTTTCTTAGGATCCAAACAAATATTATTATAGAGAATCAAAATCAAAACAAAAAAAAAAAAATCAAAATCACAAGACCAATCGAGAGAGAGAGAGAGAGAGAGAGAGAGAGAAAGAGAGAGAGATCGGTTTGTGGATGACTTGATGGTGGTGACGATAGTGGCGACATGGACACTGTGGGTCGATCTAAAGGTGGCAACTCGATCTAGGAGTAGGTCACTCACTGGGTGGTTCGATCTAGGAGTGGGTTGCTCACACGGTGGATAAATTGGCTCAAGGGTGGGTTGCTTATGGCAGTTCGATTGGCTCAGGGGTGGGTCGTTCACTAGGTCATGGACTCATGGTGGTTCGATCTATTTTCCAGTTGCTACCCTGAGAACGAGGGATGGATCAGCGGAGGACGAGGATAAGGGATGGGTCGGTGAAGATGAGGGATGGGTCGATGGAGTACCCTCTCCTTGCTCGGCTTAAGGGATGGGTCTTCTTTCTCTAGGTGTGAGTCCGACGAGGATGTGCTTCAGGTGGAGTGTGCTTGTTTGTGTTTCTAGATCACTCTCTGTACTCTCTCTTCTTGCTCTTTCTTTCTCTCTTTTCAAGTGTATTGAGTCCGAAAATCATTTGAAGGTAAAAAGAGAAGCGTAAATGATTTTCCGGGTCAAAGGGCTTATTTTACAGTCAAAATTTAAGATTTTTCGGAAAACTTTATTTTACATGTGCACCCAAACACACTGCTGGGTGTAAAATATTTTCTGGAAATCATTTACACCCAAAACAAACACAACCTCAAATTGATTTGAAGAAGACGTTATTCTTATTAATATGCCTCATCTTGTTATTTTGCACATCTAAAAGATCTCTAGTTTTATATATATAACAAAAAAAAAAAAGGGATCCCTAGTAATGGTTGAAGTTCTACTTCCTAAAATTATAGAAAACGAAAATCCTTCTCCCCATAACTTTCCATATATATATATATATATATATATAAATTCATTAAATTTATGAGGGCATTTGGTTTGTCGTGATATTACATTACACCATAATATTACATTATTGTAATCTTACTAAAAGAGAAACCCAAAACCGAATACTACACAAAGTCTCTAATTGCATAGATCCAAAGATCCAATACCCAAATCCATAAACTAACAAAGCAATGATCACAAATGTTAATAAAACAATTTTACATACTAACCCTTACTCTATCCCAACCCAAAAGAAAAGGCTAAAAATGCCAAGAAGCTTCACGGGTTTCATGTAGTAGCTTTATTTAATTGGCTTACACCAATCCTCATTGGGTATAAATAGAAAGGGCTCATAAATTGAAGGAAATGATCAATCAAAACCTCTCAGGACTCGGACCTCACAGATCTACTAGAGAGTTCAGATCTGGCGAATTTTTCGTCAGAGAACAAAATCTCAAGGAAATCTATGGCTACGGCGATGAGTATCGTTCGCCGGAAAAGCGCAAGGAGTCCGAACCGAGCCGACTCGGAAACTCAACAAGAGACGAAGAAGACGAAGAGGCAGAGATTCCAGCGGCAATTAGTGAAGTACGAGGAGTTGCCCAACTTTCTATGACCGAGAAACAGACTTTGAGGACTTTGGTTTGCCTCGGCCACCCTTCGTTGAACCTACCGTGTAACTCATGGTTTTGTTTGGGTTTTGAATTTTTGAATTTTGTTTGGGTTTTGAATTTATTTTTATTTTTATTTTTTTGAGGTAATAAAAACTATTTTATAATAGTTAATAGTAGTTTTATACTTTTATTAGTGATATTTGATGGAATGAGAATGTTGATTAAATAATTATTTAATCTAACAAATTAATCATAGACCAATGTTGCAAGTCCATTTTCAAATAGGAGTAAATTTGTTTATTTAAATCATTTCTTCTCATTTCCATCATAATTTTTAAAACATCCAAACAAGAGGAAGGGCTAATTACTCCCTTCTCCCTTACTAAGTTTAAAAACATCCAAATAAGGTGGAGGATAACCATTCCCCTCTACTCTCCTCCCCACTACTTTCCTTCCCTCTACTCCCCTCTACTCTCCTCCCTCTTTAAACTTCCAAACAGGCCATAAAAGAAATGGAGAAGAAGGTTGTGGTAACGCTTGTGTGTTTCTGAGATTGAGAGAGAGAAGAAGAAAGTTATGGCCATACGAGAGAGAGAGAGAGAGAGATAAAACGTAGGGTTATAAAACAAACCCAAAACAACCTAGTTTTGTGTTAATAGGGAAGTAGATGAGAAAAAATAAATATGCACTTACCATGGGTCCAACCTGAGTTAAAGGTGTGAACACACTCTTCTTTACAAATATTCTACTAGGAACTTTTTCTATATAACTTGTATATATTAATATTTAATATATTTTGGTTCTTTTGGTCGGGTTGGTGTTTTTGTGTAGGATACCGAAACTGAAATATTTCGATTTCAAATCGAAACTGAACTAAAAAATTGGACTTGGTTCGGGCGGTTTTGGCCCTTTTTTTTGGTTTACTGGTTTTTTTTACACCCTTAAATGAGGGAAATGAATTTTGGACTCAAAACAAGGAAGGGTGTGTGTGAGAGTTTGTTTGAGTGAGTGAGTGAGAGAGAAAACAAAACAAAACCCTAGCCCCCAAAGCCTAAAGAAATAAAAGTGTACATAAAATGGTAAACAATAAAAATATAAAATAAAATGTGTTTAGATGGCGTTTACGGGAAAAAAAAAAGGGTAATTAAATCTCATACAAGTCATACCTTGAGATTTGAGAGAACGACACTGCATCCCAAATGTAAAGAAAAAAAACACTTTCGACTCTCAACATCGCTAAACTTTGTTGAATTTATGTTATAATTATTTTGTATTAACTTGCCCTTTGACTAAGGGTAGATTTTCAAAATTACTCTCCCTTTTAGAGTTAAAATTTCTAAACTAATATACCCTTTGGTAAGGTGTGACTAAAAAATCAAGACTTATCGCTTTTATTATTATTATTATTATTATTATTTTAGATTGTAATTTGTGTGTATTTTGAGGGAGAAATAGTTGTTAAGATATATGTTTTGAGTGGTATAATATTTTTTAAAGTTACAAGTGTAACTTGAACTTAACATCTATATATATATATATAAGTCGACTTGTTTACACACCAAATAGAATTGAGTTTATTATATGCTCTTTTTACCAACCATAGTTGAATTTTGGTAAAGACAATCTTTTAAAAATTTGGAATATTTAGTTACTAATATTAACGGGATGGGGGGTATTATTTTCTTCAAACTTTAAGGGAGAGATGTTTTTTCCCTTTACATTTGAGGTGGAGTATCATTCCTCCAAACCTCAAGGTAGGAGAGTATCATTACCCAAAAAAAAGTGCTTAGAAGTTTGGAAAGACAGAAGGGTAGGGGACAAAGGATAGGAGGGCAGAGGCTGGAGGGTGGAGGGGAATGATTACTCATTCCCTTGTTTGGATGCTTCAAAAACTAAGTAGAGGGAAAAAGAATAGAAATTCATTCCCTTCATTTGGATGGATATTTTAAGAAATTAAGTAGTGTGAGGAGAGGGGAGGAGAATGACCATATAAATTGACAATCATGTATGACCATCTTTTGTTAATTTTAAAGAAATAGATGTAAATTGAATTTTTTTTAATAGGAACTGAATATTTAATTAAAGACAATATAACAAATAAAGGGAGGAGATTTTTCTAGCCAAATTATTGAATCCTAAATAGTTTTGGCAACCTAGGGCTTATGAGTTGGTTTGTTGCATTCTCTCCTAATATGAAAAATCTCAACCCTATGAAAATTTTGCAGCTAAGATGAAATACTATTGATGATATTGCAAATGATTTAGGACGCTAAAGATAATCCATGCAGTGTAGTGTAAATAGTTAGCGGGTGTAAACATCTCATTTTGCAACTCTCATTTAACCTCACATCTCATCGCACTTCACATGCATCTCACTTGCATCCCATTGCATACCATCACCATATCACATCATAGGGGTAAAACTACAATTTTGCCTGTTTGATTTCAATTGCGTTGCATGAAATAAATCTTGAAGTCATAACAATCAAGATGACAATTCATGAGTCTTAATCAAACAATCAGATTGAAAGATATATATATATATATATATAAACATAGATATAATAGTTAATGTGAACTACCGTGAATTGAGTTCAAATCACATGTGATTATGAACTAGAGACTACATCCTCAACCCCTAATCTTGTTCCCTTAGTTGTGTTAGGCCAAACCCATGAGAATGGGTAGAGTTGTGTTGGTGTCTCTCATGAGTGCAATGGAGTTTTTACTAATGTTATCATTCCTCCTAAGTCAATGGTTTTTAAAATAGAGTCACCACTTATTTTAATAGGAAAAAAAAAAAAAAAACCTAAAATTGAAAAGTACATTTTTATTGATGAGTGAAATTGAATATACATCTCTTGAAAATAATTAAAAAATTACATGGTTTTAGTCCTAGATACAATTTAAGAAAAAGTACATTACTTTATTTCCTAGTTACATTCTAAAAATTGAAAATTATAAGGAAAAACATAATCTACCAACCCTTGATCTAAGTTCGGAGGCTAAGTTACAAAATGGGAAGATGTTAGGCATCCATCTTACTTGGTGAAACCAGTCTTCTAGACTTTTATGGCCAATTACATATCACATCATTCAACAACATTTATAGCACCCAAGAACATTTGATTAAAGACGTTGAAACAAAAATTCATAGACATGGTGAAATCCCTATTCTAGGCATGCAAAACATCAAAGCAAGGTGAATATGTGTGTGCCACTTGATAAACCCTTATCTAAGAGCATGTGAGCATGGTATTTGAATTGAAAAACACTTGAAACATGTTTAAGATGGAAAACTAAGGACAACCTAGATTTTAAAAAAAAAAAAACCTAAAATTGAAAAGTACATTTTTATTGATGAGTGAAATTGAATATACATCTCTTGAAAATAATTTAAAAATTACATGGTTTTAGTCCTAGATACAATTTAAGAAAAAGTACATTACTTTATTTCCTAGTTACATTCTAAAAATTGAAAATTACAAGGAAAAACATAATCTACCAACCCTTGATCTAAGTTCGGAGGCTAAGTTACAAAATGGGAAGATGTTAGGCATCCATAGACATGGTGAAATCCCTATTCTAGGCATGCAAAACATCAAAGCAAGGTGAATATGTGTGTGCCACTTGATAAACCCTTATCTAAGAGCATGTGAGCATGGTATTTGAATTGAAAAACACTTGAAACATGTTTAAGATGGAAAACTAAGGACAACCTAGATTTAGCATGCTAACATTCAAGAACTAGTGAAGAACTAGAAAATAAAAGCATGTTTAATTAAAAAGAAGTAGGGCATCATTAAAGAGAAAGGTTTAAAAACCTTACTTGCATGCACTAGTACTCCCAAGCAAGAAAGCTTCTCTAGAGTGAGATTTGTTAATAGGAAGTTAATAGCTTGAGACCAAACATTAATCTCAAATATAAATGTTTTTAGTGTTAGATTTACTTCTTAAGTTCATTATAGAATTGTGGGTTCCAATTAACTCTACTGGTAAAGTCTCTGATGATTGTATAAGAGATTTGAGGTTTAATTCCTGTCTAAACCAAAAACTGATTGGTGTCTTGGTCTAATGATAAAGAGTTATCATTGGGAATGGACGTCATAGGTTGAAACTCTCTAAAAAAAAATTAATTATAGATTTTTTTTTTCCTTATAATTACTTACTTTTTTTTCTTTTTATTTTTTTAAGCTAGCATGTTATATTTATTCTTTTTTTTTTTAATAAGTGATTTAACATTATTTTATGTTTCATGTATAACTAGTAGATTTTTAGAATTGATTACTGAACTGTGAACGTAAAGATTCATATATTATTCAACTTATATTTTTAAGTGTTTTCTTTGTTCATTTATTTGTATAGAAAGAAATACAATAACTTAACAAGTGTTAAAAAAGTATATTTTTAGTTTTTTTCTTTTGGGTACAGAAAGAAAAAATGGTCATATTGGGTTAACCCAACTCATAAAGAAGGTAAGGATCCGACTCCCCTCTAGTTAAAAATTCTCTTATTCCCTCCCATTTCAATCCGGAAAGAAGATATGTTGCAAATGAAAAATCTAACGATGAAAAACAAAGCAACCTCAAATAGTTATTTATTGCTTTATTCATGCACGTTACAACAACCTCCCTTGCAAACCCTCAGCCCATATACAACTGCCACTGTCACTGCCCTTGGTAGCAGATGGCAAGTAGCCATCGGAAATAGTGCCGGAAACCTAGAAGTTATTGGAGTTACTGGTGTCATTCCGAAAAGCTCTTGGTGTTACAGCTCTTCTGTAAGAAAAGAAAAAAAAAAAAAAATCATGTGGAAACTCCCAATTCTCTTCTGGATCATCTCTATGTTTTGTACAAATCCACAGAAACTCTATAGGGTCTAGCCGATTTCTCATTCAATACTTGAAAACCCACTTTCACCATCTGGGTTTTGCCCTATTCCTCATCCTAATGAATTTCACCAAAATTCACTTCCTAGATTTTGGGTCACTCAGATTTAGACATAACTTTTGTGGGTTAATAAAACAATTGCCCCTTTGACTGTGTTAATTCAAAGCCTTATCTCATAGAAGTTTTAACTTGGCCTCGTTTCATTACTCACTGGAGCGTTAATTAGTTGGTGTCGAAGAATCTGCATATAATCATGCAGTATAGAATCTATAGATTAATCCATCTGGACCATCTATGAAGGATGCAACTGTCATGTTTCTAAGTAGAATTTCAGATGGCTCCGCTGCCAAGGACTCTGGTGTACGGGCTGTGGGTTTGCTAGGGAGGTTGCTGAAGGTGTGGGTAAAATTGAAATAAATTACATTTCGAGGTGGCTTTGTTTTAGACCACCTGAATTCCCAACAACCAAACAAAAAGGATTGTTCAACATTTTAACCAAGTGCTCTTGATAAGGAAACTTTGAGCATATTATCGCTACAAATAGTATCACAATTCCATCACAATCATGCGTCATCCTCTTCACCTGTATCTCTACATTCCACTTCAAGCTAACAAGAAACCTCCTTTCACCTGTATCTTTGCATTTTACTTGAAACTAATGATAAACAATACCAGAGCCTTCCTCCTCACCTGATGTTTCTCTTTAAACTAGTAGGATTAATTGGACGGAAGAGATTTGTTATGGTTCAGTTGAGAATGATGACAATAAAGATGAGGAAACTCTCACCCTGATTCCAGGAACAATAATAATAATTTTATTAAAGAAAGACAATGTGTTTGCTGTTGTGGAAAACAGAAAACACATTGGGAAACCAACATCTTATTACTTCTGAACTTCTGTAAAAAAATTACAAGCCCGAAAAATAAAAGACACCTTTATTTTCTCTTCTTCGTACTCAGTGTGCTTGCTTCAGGTCAGAGTGGATGTAAAACCACTGCTCACAAGCGTGACTTTGATGTTGGAGATGGTGAAGAAGGCGCACTCTGCAAGAAAAGGCAACAATGTCATAGAGAGAGAGAGAGAGAGAGAGAGAGAGGAATAATTTATCAGTTTTCTTCCACTATAACCAGAAGCTCTGTAAGCCTGTATTCTCTTAAGAATGACGTATTGTCATTGTAGGAAGATAATATCATTAGCATACAAATTTTTCCCCTGTTCAACATCAATTAACCATTCTAGGTAACTTTAAATCACAATGAAACAAACAACCTGACCCATGAGGCATCAAAATTAATGCCAGGGTGAATTAAACTCTTCCCATCAGGCAGAGAATAGTCTGTTTCTTAAAGTTGAATTGGTCGATGTGAAGAAGCAAAGGTTAAAAGAAAAGGAAGGATAATAGGGTTCTTACCAATGGGATGCCTCTTGTTGCTCTTTCTTCCAAAAACCTTGATGGTTCAAAAAAATTTCCATACAGTTTTGACCATTTCTTCAGACTTGCATAAATTTGGTTAGGCCCAACTGTATCTGCCCAAAAAACAATACCACCACTGGAACAAAGAGATGATTGCCATAAGATTATTAGATAATTAATTTTTAAGCGAAGGCAATGTAAGAGTTGTAAGATGCCATATTTATGATTCAGTATAATACATCTAACAATGCTATATGCAAACAATTATATCTCAATACCCCATTTTTTAGATAAGAATTTTGTGGTAATCTGTAAATCCTTATTCCTGACAATGCAATTCTCATATTTCCAGAATAACCATCCATAGAATATATATATCATGGCCCCTCTTTATGTAGTAAACATATTTTTTTAAGTCTGCAGATTTAGTAGATGGCTGGGTTTACCAATAAATTTATCACACACACAAGATATATACAAGTTATTGGCACAGGACAAATCAGCAATTTGTAAATT
The DNA here is from genome assembly GCF_002906115.3 of Quercus suber. Lineage (NCBI taxonomy): Eukaryota > Viridiplantae > Streptophyta > Magnoliopsida > Fagales > Fagaceae > Quercus > Quercus suber. Next base: position 239,252 of record NW_027069515.1, on the reverse strand, counting down.
AATCACAAAAAAAAAGAGTCTCAATTATGATTCAGGGATGCCTCCAGGAAAATATATTAAGTGGACATAACTATGATAAGAAATGGATGAACTCAAAATGAGCAGACTGATGACACATACATCTTTGGCTGAGCATACAGAGATAAATTGTATTGCAAAATATGTAAACATCGACTGACTAAGATGAATATATAATGAAAATATTTTAGGAATGAGCATCTAGAAAAATTTGCAATAGGAAGATAAATTATTCAAAAGTCCAACTAGAAAGAAGAACGTAATATTGGCCATAAAGTCACTCACCGGAAAGATGGAAAACTCATTCCAAGAACAGATGCAGTGTCAAGGTCTGATGCTCGAACAACTATCCCTTCATCTAAAACACGACATGCCTCATTAACCACTGGAAAGAGTATCATCTCCACAATTTCTTGGTCAGTAACAGATATAGGCTGCCAGCATTAAAATAATCCCGCAAACACATTAGTTGCAGTTCCAACCAAACCTCAGGAAGAGATTATCGTAATTATGTCTTACAAGGAATGCAAAGATTAACAGTAGCACAAGTGGGCCAATGACAACTTGAGGCAGTATGATGCTATTTCATGCAAATGGAATGTTTGTATACCGATGTATACTAATATTACCTTTCCACCAGGCATAATATTGGTTAGCCGTCTAGACTCCTCAATAATTGGTAGCACGGATGGGTCAGGTTTCGGCTTGCTCCCCCTTTCAAAAATGTAGTATCCTTTCCCATTGTTTTTACCTTCAAAAGATAAAAAAAAAAAAAAAAAAAAAAAAAAAAAACATGAAAGGCATTAGGAACTTTGAAACAATATGTAAGATTTATGCGTGTGGTTACAGAAGTCCTTACCATTTCTTCCATTTTTCAGCAAAAGTTCAAGCAATGGTGACATAAATGAGCGATCAGAGAATGCATTAGCAAGTACTTTCCCAGCTGCCATGGCTACTCCATATCCAGCTACGTCTTGAAGCCTGCAAATCAATGACACAAGGACATTAACATCATATTTCAAAATGATTATTTTTTTAGACTTTCCATGTAGTGAGGATGAAGAGCTTTAAGGCCCAACCAGGAAGCAGTCACTTGAAGCTTCAGCCTCTAAAAGAGCTCCCATAACCAAATTAAAAGTTGAACATTGCTCATGGTATTTCCCCCACTAAACCACCCCACCCCCACCCCACCCCCAGCCCTAAAGAAAAAGAAGAATACAGCACTGCCAACATGATCACCACATGCACGTTATATATGTGAAACAAAATAACACAAGTATAATGTTAAGGAAAGAAGAATACTGGAAAGGACCCATGGGGAGGCCAAAACTGCTTATTGCCCTGTCAATTCTGAACACGTCCACACCTAAGTTTACCAGAAGATGTGCACCTTGTGAATATGGGAAAAATGTCCGATTGACTGCAAAGCCAGCGCAGTTACCCACTACAACAGGAACTTTCTTAATGATTTTCCCAACTGTCATGAGATCAAGGATTACTTGAGCAGATGTCTTCTCTGTCCTTACAATCTCCAGAAGAGGCATCACATGAGCAGGACTGTTCACAAAAAAGCCATGTTACAGAGTGTAAACAAAAGGCATCACAAACTGTTTGACTCAAAGAAGAGTGCTACTGGAGTAAATTAACACAGTAATATCATTTGGATGCCTTGATGCATTGCTACCAACAGCATGCTGTTAACAAACTTAACAGCATGAAAGAGAACATTTTAAATCATCCAAAAGATATAACATTTAGATAAAATAGCATGATCAGTCCATAAATAAAGGCATGCCTCTGTCACCCCAGCATTAGTTTAATTTGTCATACTAGAAGAGAATGACCATTACTTTCATGAAAAAAAATATTGAGCTAAGGAGTTAAGTTCCGTCAATTGATATGCATATTATACCCCGGCTTAATATCTTAGGCTCTTAGCACAATGAGATTTTAGTTTTCTTTAAAATTTTCCAACATTTCCTGATTGAAAAAAATCACAGAACCTCTGGTAATGGTAGGTTGGCATCCTACAGTTACGCAACTAATAGTACGACAAACTACAGTTACGCAACTAATAGTACGAAAAAAAAAATCAGAGCTTTCTAAATGGAAATAAATATTTCCCCTCCTACAAGGGGTTGAAAATTCTTGTTGCCCAATGTATTATTGGCAACCAAACAAAACTTGAGGGAAATATATATATATATACCCCGCCAAACTTTGCATTTACCTCACCAAATTTTGCATTTATATCAAATTTTGCATTTACACTATATAACTTTAAGCAATGTTCCACCACTTAATATTTTTTAATTTGATACAAATTTTGACAGATCTATTGTTGGATTACATTATCTTCATATATTCTCCATGATTGCAAATTTTCAAGATGATCAAAAATCAATAGTTATGTCATTTATCAATTGTTTAAACTCAAAATTTTTGTAATTTAAAATAATGCATAAAAATAAGTTTATAGATCGAATGGTAAATAACATCCAATTGACATGCATATTGAGCACATATAGAACATGGAACTTGAACATTGCTTAGAGTTGCATCCAGTATAACTTGAACTCAACCTTTATATATATATATATATATAATTAGAGTAATTTTCCTTAGTGTCCACTTTTCCATACTTCTAAAATTAACTCTATTAGATAATTAGATAACTGAAAATTTAATAATAAGACAAATTAAGGATGTAAAAGGTAAATAAATAAAATTAAAAATTAAAATTCAATTACATAAAATTAGGAAATAGGGCAAGTTAAGGATATAAAGTTTAATTTATACATTTAAAATTCAAGTTCAAATTTCATAAAATTTTGGACACATTTTATACTTAAATTAATACTTACATTCACGACTTAAAAATATTATATTTTAATTAAAATAAAAAGAGTCTCTAAACACACACATAGAGAACATGATTTATATATAAGGAATTTATATGGTTATTTTTGTTAAAAAATTATATAAAAAAATTAATTTGGAATATTTATAAAAAAAAATTTAATTGATTTGGAATATGACATTCTTTCTCATATATAGGCTTTGCCAACAATTGAATCAAAACCCATCATGAGACAGAAGCAAATTTAATAACATGCAATCAAAATATAAAAAACAATTTTTCACTTGAATAATTAAATATCTTTTTACTGAATAAATAATTAAATATTTATTAATTCTTAATAGTCATATGTTCATATTTTCAATTGCATTAATTTTAAAAATTGTTATATGCATATATAAAACAAACACTGTAGCAGCCTCAATATATGTTATATAATTACAAAGATTATTAATAGGGTAAATACGTTTATTTTCATAATTAATTATTTATACATAGTGCACTAATTACTTACATAAAATGAATTTCTACTTTTTATTTTCCTAAGATTTATATAAGAAACAACTTATTTGGAATATGATATACTTACTCAAATTTAGTTGCTCTGGAAATAATTAAAAAAAATTCCAGAAAAAGATAAAAGCAATTTTTTTATGAAAAAAAAAAAAAAAAAGCAAATTTAATAACATGAAATCAAGCATATAAAAAACAAAAATAACTCTATGCTTAAATTAGAGGAGAATAATTAATTATTTGTCTAATCGCTCAAGCAACAGGTTCAAAATTTTAATTATTTCAATGTTAATAATTTGTGTTTCCTCTTTCTAATGATATGATATGTAATGTAATATAATTGAAGTTGATTTCCTAAATATACATGTAACATAAGATAATTTCTTACAAAATATTTCAAAATGCACTGGGCATTGCAGTGGATATTGGCTAGTGGTTTTAATACTAAAGTATCTCTTCATGAGGAGGACATTTCTCTCATGCAGAGAAGTGAGTTTATACTTCAGATTATATCTATGTGATACAAGACTCTCAGAGTTCAATACTTTGATAAGCCTTTTTTTTTAATGGTATGTAACAAAAAAGACTATGAAGCCTTTTTCCTTTTTGAAGGGGACCATTATTTTTCAATGCTAAATGCAAGATCTGTGATGAAGGCCACATATTGATATCTTCCGTAAAAAAACTCAATGAGGATCTGCCTGGTCCAGTGTAGTACTCACAGGTCTTATTCAATACCATTATGAAGCATATGTCTCAACCTTTTACTTACCAAAAAAAAAAAAGCATATGCGTCAACCTTTTACTTGCAACAAAAAAAGAAGAAGCATATTATCAACCTTTTACATTTATAGAACATATGATAGAAAGCATTTACTAGCAAAGAGAAAAGAAATAGGTCACCTGAAAAAATGTGCCCCCACAATGCGATCTTGAGAGCTTGTCTTTTCCCCAACTATGTTGAGGTCAATAGTAGATGTGTTTGTTGCTAAAATGCAATGGGCAGGGCAAGCTTTCTCAATCTCACTAAATATTTTTTGTTTTAAAGGAACACTCTCAATGACAGCCTGCAAAAGAGGAAAAAGTGAGCAATACATATTATCTGGCTCATCTATTCATAAGATATTTCACTATCATAAAAACCCAGGATAGAGAGTGGATAAATAGAAAGCATTGAGTAAACATCACTAATTTAAAATATAAAAAGTTCAGTAAAAATTATCAGAATAACACACATTCTACTGTCCACAACTCCACATCCCATTTAACAAGAAAAAACTAGAGATAACAGCAGTTTGTAGATGTAAAGTTCCATATTTGACCATCATAAGAGATTTGAGACAACCCACCTCTATGACCATATCCACATCTTTAAATTCTGAGTAGTCCAATACACCTTTAAGCATTGATAAGGTTTTTTGCACTTTATCTTGTGTCAACTTTCCTTTTGTTACTAAGCCTCGAACATTTGCTGTAACAGAAAGTTCACAAAGTTTCTATCACAAAACATTTCAATGGTATTATTCACGAAAAGACTGCAAAAAAATCCCGGTAAATAAAGATTTTGAAAGACTCATCCTATCTACCTTGTTAATGGATACTTCATCCTTAATTCTAAGAGACACCATAAATCTTAGTGGGGGTCATTTCTTTTCCTTGTTGAAATATAGATCATTCAAAAAATTAACTGCTATAAACAATGTTGGCATATAGATTGCATGTATTGCCCCTGTAATCTAATTATCTCAGTATATTAAGTTAGAAATATTGCAATTAACTCCACAATTATCTATGAATGGCCAATGTTACAATATTACTTCATTTATCTAAGAGTAAAATTTCCTGCAATGTTTAAGTTGCACAAAATGAAAATAATCATGTACTTTGTCTCTGGATAATAAAATTCCAAACTATAGGCAGGTATAATTTTTAGCGTCACAGTATTTAGACAACACCTAATTACTTCTCATCAATCATACCAGGTAACAATTTAATTAAGATTGTCGGAACTATGTCCTTCCTATTTAAAAGCATACTATACAAGAATATAACATTGTGAATCTCAACAACTTCTGTGGGAGAGAATAAAAAAACCTTCTACTGATTTTAATCCCTTCAGAAGATATTCAGAGTTGACTTCCTTGAGAACTACAAAAATGTTGCTCAAAATAAGAGCTGTAGCAATGCCAGAACCCATTAGACCTCCCCCAATAACAGCAACTTTCTTTACATGCCTTGGTTTAAGCCCGACATCAGTGACATTAGGCACCTGTAATAGTTAAAAGATACGTTTAAAAGGAGAAAAATGAATCAAATGAATTCAATCTGTTCATACAAATCAAGACAACTTACTAAAACTCATTCAAAGACACTTAGACTTTAGTACATCAAGCTTAAACTAATTGTATACCTCCAGAAGCCAAATAAATTTACAAGGAGATATCTATGAGGACCTTACATCAATAAAATTTCTAAATAAAAAATCTTCCCCCTTTTTTCCTCTTTATCTTGAGGTGGCTCCCTTGCTGCATTTTCTTTTTCAAATTTATCTCTTGAAAAATTACACATACGAAGCTTGAATTTTCATTCTTCAATGAATGGTCACTAATCTTACAATTTATCATTTAGTGTGAAATTGGGAAGGGCTTCATATTGCTGATTATTAACAAGTCCAACATAAATAATTAAGAATTATTATTAATTTAAAAGGAAATTGTATATATAATAGAAGGTTGCAAAAACAACAAACGTACATGTTAAACCAGGGGAAGGTGGGGGGGAGAGAGGGGGTGGGGTGGGGAAGTAGATTTTGAGTTCTTTTTCCTTTTCAACAAAAGAGCATTTATTGGAATCACATGAGCAAAATAACAATTCACCACATCTAAAGGAACTTTATACACCTTAAGTAGCCTTCTAATATTTTCTTTTGAATTAACACTAGAATGGAACACAGGTGCTTTGCAGAGTATGGGTACAATCTTGTAATGAGCAAGTATTACAATACATGACTAGGACAGAATGAGGCTTGAAATAGCAGATACAGACAAACTATGATTGATGTCAGTATATATCACAGACACACATTATATACAATTATAAGTTTTATACGTTCATAAGAACTACATAAAGTCGCATCTCATGTTAAGTTATATAGTTTTAGAACAATATCCTTTACAAGAATCATGAAAACTGATTTTTATATAAGAATTTGTTAGCAAACCCGGGTAAAATTAAGTTTGACAAAGTTGGTCAGGTAAAAGAATCGCCACTCTAAGACAAAACCACAAACCACCAGATACTACAGCCCCTAGCTTTTCGCAAATTCAAGAGCCAAAAGCTCGGGAAACTCTATCATTTTCAGTCAAATTTTAATTAAATTGCATAAAGTCAAATTTCAATGTGATATAATGATGTACTAATAAAAAAAAAAATGTGATAGAATGAAAGTACAGCATTTACAATATAAGAGAATACAAAACCATCACCATTCAAGCAAGGATCATGCATATATAATTCACTCTTATACTGAAGAAACAAGAAAAGAGCTGGGAGAGGGTATCACTTCTAGTACCTTGGATGTTGCACGTTGGGAAAAAAAGGCATGAACAAGTCCTTTTGAAGTGTCTGATGAGACTACATCGTTAAAAACTTTTTTCTCCTGCGATGAGATTTTTGTCTATTAGTACATAAAAAAGGAAACAAGCCAGCTGTTTCATAAAAATTAACATATGAAGCCTGGGTCATCAAGCATGCCTACTCAAGCAAACAATAATAACAAGAGAGAGAGACAACCAACTATATATATAACAGGAGATGACCACAAATTTTTAGTATTAAAAAAAAGGACACAAACTTTTTACTTTGAAGGAAGATTTAATTTACACATGTATAACAATATCTTCCAAAACCAAAAATACCTGTAGAACTCCACTATATCCTCCTTGAACAATGCCCACCTCGATCGTATCAAGGCAGACCTGATGCTGAGGCATATTTGGGGCAGTTTTTTTGGCTTGCTGCCGTGCAATATTTATTAGATTGCGTGCTTCAGAAAGGGAACCAATCTTGTCTGTCCTGTGAAGGGAACGGACCCATGGTTTGCGCATATTTGCTATGTCTAAAGCCCATTGCCGAGATACTTTTAGCAACTCTTCAGAGGCCACAAGAGCATCAATAAGGCCTAACTTCTTCCCTTCTTCTGACATGATTGGTTTGGATAACTGCACTTATATTCAATTGGATTTATGATAAAGGAATTCAACCACTCACAAAAGAGAGACAAGTTCAGGTGTAGAGTATGGCACTATGACCCCAATCAAAATTATTCAGATAGAGAGCATGTGTTGCAGTTTCACTCTTCCCACAGCATATTTGCTGTGAGCAATCGGTTGCTATGCACATATTTTTCTATTTGAACATTCATTTTGTTGTTGTTAAATCCACCAACGCACTACCATCTAACCAAAGCAAGATAAAACAAATGTTGAATAAGAAAAAGCGTTAATTCTCTCAGCTCACCTCTCCTTAAATCTAATACAATAATGTAATAAGGCTATGATTTTACATTTGAAGGTAACTTTTTCTTATGAAACCATACTGTTATGAAGCAAATTCCTCAGTTTTCTGCCCTCTCTTACTAACTAAAGTGATTCGATCAATACATCTTCTTCCTCCATTCCTAAAAAGTAAGTGCCTCTCTCTCTATCTCCTTTACATAAACAACAACAACAAAGCCTTATAGTCCCAAAATTTTGGGGTTGGCTATATATCCTTAACAGCCAAAATTGGGGTCTGGCCATATGTATGTTGTGTGCCTTACAACCTAGCATCTTTATTAGTAAGTTGGTAAATCGCAAAGTGTAGTAAGCCAGTTACCAGCATTATCTCAATAGCCTTTGGCAGTCCTACAAGCCTTGGAAGACGTTGTGTGCCTTATAAAATAACCAACGTTTTAATAAATGAGTCAGTAGTTATAATAAGTGAAAAATTCAACAATTATAATACAGGGTGCCTGTGTGTGTGCATGTACAAATGCAGGTGTACCTCCAAGCCCTGGAATTACTCCAAGAGTCAGCTCAGGCAAGCCAAGTTGAGCTCCTGGTGCTGCGATTCGTGCATGGCATCCCTGAAAGGGGCCATCTAAAATAAGGCGATTGGGCAAAGATTCTGACAATCAAGATTATAAAGAAAAATAAAGGAAACTACTTTTTTTTTTTTTTTTTTTTTTGCCTAACAACAAAAACACAAACCATTGCCACTTCTAAGCCACCTCCAAGAGCAAGTCCTTCTAAAGCAGCAACTATAGGCTTTTTGCAATCTGGGGTTATGAAGAAACAAGATTAATGAAGCCAAGAGTTAACTTGAGAAAGAAACTCAAATAATAGGCTTTGGAGGAATCTTAATAGTAAGCTCATGGTTAAAGTTGAGAAAATAATACCTTCGATTGTGTTGACCACAAGAGAAATCGATACATCAGGCATAACTGAAGCATCGCCTGCACAAATAAATACAGCAATGCATTCTCAAGTACAAAACCCAAAAATGTTAAAAAAAAAAAAAATCCACATTTTCTATATAACTCAACTGTACAACAGGGTATGTCAAAAAATAAAAGCGTACCAGTCTGGTGAACCTTCTCGAAAACATTAATGTCAAACCCAGCAGAAAACCTCCCTCCTTTGCCTTCAATGATCAAACAAAAATCAGAATTTCACACCTATCTTATCTATCACTCTCAACTTCTTCAAGTCTCAATATAATAAAACGTATTAAAGTCAAAACAATCAATAAAAACCGAATTGATTTCCATTATAATTTAAAAAAACAAAAAATAAAAAAACAAAAAAAAAACGCATTACCAGTCAAAACGATAGCTTTCACATCATCTCTCCTCACGGCCTCGGCGAATTTCTCCTGCAAACCGTCAAGAACTGCACAAACCAACACAATCTCTCAGCTCTCAAAACTATTTCACATTTTGAAGGGAAAAAAGAAAAGAAACACGAGGTGGAGCTGACTTGGAATAGCTAAGGCGTTCACTGGTGGATTATAAAAGGCAATGATTGCAACGCCATCGTTTCCGACCTCCAAGGTGACCCCTCTTTTCATCATAGCTTCGAAAGAAAGACAGAGACCTAGGGTTTCGCTTTTTTGCCTTTTTTTTTTTGAAGAAAAAGAAGAAGCTTAGATTGATTGATTGCGAGTTTGTTAGGAAGATGATCGTTGTTGTTTATGTATGGAAATTTGGAATGGATTGGAACAGCTTTTATTAGTGCTGACAGAGTGTGTTATATGAAATGAAATATTTTTGAATAATTGACTTTGACTCATTGGGTCAGTGGCGCTATTATTGGCATTGGGTGGCGTTGTCCACGGCGTTTTCCACATGCGTTCGTTCTTCTTGTTGTTGTTGTTATCAATTTAGCATGGCACTCACCGAATAATCGACGACCTCTTTTTGAGTCTTTATAAAATAAAGTTATACTAATAAAGATGAAATTACGAGGAAACGGCGTCGATGTCGATTAATATAATGTGAACATTGTTATCAAGAAAAGAATATAATGTGAACATTGGATTGGATTTCTTACCAAATAATAACCGCTGTATGGTTGGCCCACGTTTCTCATCTAGCGCTATTCATTTTCACCAAACGTTTTAAAATTTCAAAAAAAAAGAAAAAAAAAAAAAGAAGAAAAAAAGAAGATGGTTGATAAATTTCAACCTTACAATCTTCCCCTTTGGCTATTCCGTGACAAACCCTAAAACAAACTCTAGATTTAACACGTGAGTTGGGAACAGTTGGAAAACTCACTCATACCTAACTCTAGAATCCGTAGAGTTTTAGAACCATAAGAACAAGTAACTCCTGAAACATAACAACACAATAAGTTCATTGTATGCAGAAAACTTGTAAAGCATATGAAATAAGCAAAATGCGAACAAGCACAATGGAAGAAAGCAATAAACCATGGCAAGACCAAAACATGCAATCATTATAACCAAGTGATCACAATGCTCATCCACACTTGGAATGAATTGCGATCAAGTAAACATAATGTGAAACATGTGAGCAACTTGATCAAACACCAAGACAAAGTATTTTTATTAGCTCAATGTCTTCTCCCCTTGGTACATGCATCTCCCTATGGAATATCTCTCCCCCTACAAGTGTGCATAAGAAATAGAATTTCTCCCCTAAAAATGTGCACAAGGGTCATATAGAAATAACAAAAACTCTCCGATATATTCCCCAAAGTATACTATCCCCCTTTTTGTCAGGAATAGACAAAGGGGCAAGAAGAAACGAAGGTAAGAGATGAAGGCACGAACAATGACAATGATGCATGGGAGGTGCAATGATGCATGAGAAAATAAAGCTCAAACCTAAGATGAAACAAAATGCTACAAAGTATAAGGTAAACATGACATACTAGGATGAAGAAACAAGGTATAAACCAATGCATGACAAGGGTAGTAAAGTTGTGTGCAAGAGGTGGCTAAGTGCAATGCATGACCAATGCATGAAAAGTGCACATGTGGGGCAAGGTGTGTTAAATGCACAACCAATGAACCAAACATGTTCCTAATGAGGAAACATGAAAAACCCCAAGTTTGACACTCATTGGAGTCCAAATAAGTGAGAAAATGCGTAAGAGATATTTTATCAAACACCTAGCATGCACACAATGAAGAACAAAGTGAAACAATGCATGAACATCATGAAAACCACCCTTAATACATGTTCTTTTTGCCCAATGGGCCAACGCCCAAAGCAAATCAACAAAAGAAACCAATCCCATACAAAAATTTTGAGAAAAAAAATAAAGTTTTCCCAACCCTTATGATGAAAATCCCAACCAGGAGTACAAAACTCACCAAAACATAATCCAAGGATTCAAAGAGTTTAAAATTACCTTAGAGATGTTAATGGAATGAAAAACCATTTAAATTGGTTGGGTTTTGATGTAAAAATATTGAAATAAGGGTTTTAAGAGAGGATGAGAGAGGTTTAAAACAAGTTTCCCATGAAAAAGCTCTTAAAAAGACTGATTCTAGGCATTTGGCGACTGGACGAGTCGCCAGTAAGTCGCCAAACCTTCTGTGTGAACTCGCTATAGTGTTTGGCTGGTTGCAAGTCACCAAAATGAGTGGCCAAAAATTCTGACACTTGTTTTTCAACCCAGAACATGTTTAAACACTGAAAAATAATGTATGCACTAAACATGAATATAAAGAGTTATCAAAATCACTTCCAAAAGCATATAAAATAATCAAAACCTTTTTGGATTGATCCATATAAAGTTGAGCACACACACATCACATTTCAACAAGTACAATTGAACAAATGAATAAGACATTCATTGAACATTAGGTATGTGTGTTTGTGTGCATATCAAGCGTGGAATAGTCCATAGTTTAGAGTGAAACTTCAATGATCAATTCAATCAAGTCATACACAACTAGTACTTAGTCAAGTGGTCTATCTTAATTATAGAAATGAACATATATGACCTCCCACAAGAAAATGATTACATATCTTTGAAGTTTTTCATTTGGCTTCTTTACAATTCATATCAATTAATCTTTTTGAATCAATACATCTCATGTTAGAGATCGATGCCTGAAATTTTTATATTTCAATTTGGTGAATAAGTCTTTGGCTTTTTGGGCATCATACATTTTATTTTGGTCGCTTCCCTTTTCTTAATCAAATACTAGTATGTGCGACAAGCTTTTGTACTTAATATCTTTTCATTTGGAGATTTACATTTGGTGAGCTCTTTAAGCAAAACAACAAAATAAAGAGTGGAAAGATATATAGGCACAAGTCTATGCATGTCTCAAAACCAACAAGACTATTGACTAATCATTCATGAAAAGTTTAAAGATCGATTTTACCAAAC
>NW_027069515.1:221032-224232 GCF_002906115.3 Quercus suber | reverse complement strand
AGTTTGTTTTAGGGTTTTGTCACGGAATAGCCAAAGGGGAAGATTGTAAGGTTGAAATTTATCAACCATCTTGTTGGCTTTATTCTGTGCCAATTTGCTTGTAATTTAGCACTTAGTAACCTTGCATTTAGGTGGGATTATTGTAAAGGTAGTATGTGAGAAGAGGTGAAGAAAAGCTTAAGTATGTGCAAGAAAGCAGGGGTTCGCGGCTAGGACTCGTGGCTGACTCGCGACTAGCAAGCCGCCAAATGCAGGCATGTGAGAAGCACATAGGGGAGCTGAAGGGTCGCACTAGTTGTCGCCCTATAGGACAAAAGTCCCAGGCTGGCCAAGACATTACGTCGTGACTTGAACTCGAGACTTGGACAAGCCGCGAGGTCAAGCCACCAATCAGCCTTGTTTGGCAAAAACTGACTCTTCGTATTCCAAACACACACTGCTATATATAAACCCTTATACCCACTAGTTTGAGAAAGCTTTCAGAGAGAATTTTGTGAGAGAAACCCTAGAGAAAAACAAGATTGCCTCATCCCCAATCTTTACCTTAGAGACTCTACAAATTCCTCTACTCTCTTCCTCTCCATTGTTATACCCTTAAGAGTTTATTTACCAAATCCTTATCTCACCATACCTACGTCTGTGAGAAGATTCATTTGGTGCTAAGGGAAGCAGTTTGGAAGGAACCAATATACATTGGTTGGTGCTATGGTCTAGTAGCGGAATCTAGGAAGCTAAAGAAGAAATAGGTTCGGCATAACCTCGTTGGAGCAAGAAGCTTGGAGGGCTTAGGTACTTGGGTAGATTAGGCTTGGAGGGTCTTCTGCTGTTCATGTATCCCAATTATATTGTTTAGTGGATTATTTGACCGCTTGGAAGACGGCGGAGAGGTTTTACGTCGAGGACTTTGGTTTCCTCTTCGATAACACATCGTATGTTGTCCGTGTGTTTGCATCTTCCTTCCCTTTATCTTTACCTTATATTTACTGCTGTGGATGTGTTTATATTTGGCATAGATTAGTTATCAATTCTGTGATTGGCTTATGTTCATGTTTCGCACATTAATTGTTTGATTATAAGATTGAATTGGTAATTTTATAATTTGGGGTCTAAACGTTCAAGGGTGTTTTATACATATTTTGAACTTTCAATATTTACTCGATAATGATGCTTATTTGTAACGAGCATGAAGTTATCTTGTTGATTACGAGTTCGACCTTGCCTCGCAACATAACAAGCATTCATATCCAGGATATCAATGCAATGCTTCTCACAAAATGATATCACAGTGGTGAGTAAGCCATCCCATCCATCATCTCTAAATTTTTGGATAAGTGCTTTAGTAGATAAAACTAAATGCATGACATTTAAAATGTCTTGAGATTGGTTTTGCAAAGCTTGACAAAGTTTATCAGTGATCTCTATAGTTTCCTTTTCAAGATGCAAGATGAAAAAAAATTCAAATGAAGTTAAACCATTATAAGCTGACTCTGCCTTTGCCTGATGTTCTCCATCAATTGCATTATCAATTATATTTTACAAAACTTCAATAGTTGAAGTAAACATTCTTAATAAGCTAGAAACTGATCTAAAATGTGAACTCCAACGTGTTTCTATAGGTCGTTGTAAAGTGCCAATTTGATTAAGTCAAAGAATATATTCCTTTCTTTAGAGTCAAAGCCGCAATATCAACAACATGAATAAGCCCAAAAAAACGTTCTTTCACAAAGCCTTCTGCATCAACATATCTAAAAACCATAGCCATTTGCTCTTTCATGGACTCATCACGAGCTTCATCAACCATTATGCAAAACTTTGCATCACCAATTTCTTCTCGAATGGTCTTCTTCACTTTGGCTAAGAAAACATGTAGAATTTCCTTTTGAATCCTAGGTGTTGTGTAGGTTGCATTTGTGGGAGATTTTTCTATTATTTCATCAACCTTCTCATTCCAAAAAGTCACAATACCTAATGATTCTAAAAAGTTCCCACCATTTAATGAACTAAAACTTTCATCATTACCTCTAAAAGCTATAGCTTGAAAGGCAAGATACCGGACAATAAAAATTGTGGCCTTCAGTTGCAACCGATTATTTGCAATTTGTTCAGTAGTGAAATGATCAACTACCCTTTGCAAATTCTGCGATTGGTTCATCAAATCCTTATACATTTGCTCGGCAACTCTATGAGCTGAGTTAGGATCTTTTCCTATATGACGTTGAAAATAACAATCTTTGCCCCCAACCTTTTTCCAAGATCTAAATCCACCAACAATGAATGCATTTTGTCCCACAACCCCATTTGGATTATGAAAGACAAAGCAAGGTAGACAATAAGCTGCATCTGTTGTTGGAGAATATTCAAGCCATTTTGAATAATTTCTAAACCAAGAAGATTGAAAGTTACGATTGCGCTTTCCACTTTTTCTAATTGTCTTTAGAGGAGGTTGGTGCGGACCTTTTTTAATGTAAGCCCGTCGAATTTCATCACGTTGATTAACATGATATTCCTATATTTGTTTGCGTGTTTCGAGATCATAATCCAAAGAATCAAGGTCAATTCTTTGAAATTGTGTTTGAGAGATTGGAACATCGACATTTTTCGGAATTGGAACATTCACATTTTCTAGAATTGGAATAGCAACATTAGTTGTTGGTAATTCCATGTTGACTTCGGAAGAATTTGAAGTCGAACATTTTCTTTTGAAAAAATCAAGCATTGTAGTTGATTTTTTCATGATCTACAAATAAAATAAGAATCATATAAGAATCACCATTATTTTCTTAAATTTGTGTGACAATTTTCTATATTATATGATTTTTTTTTTCTTTTTACCTTTGGTCTGCCTTTATTTATGTCTTTGTGTTTGGTCTGCCTTTTTTTATGTCTTTGTGTTGTCTCCCTCTTTCTAACATTGACCCACTAATCCAATGAATCCTACTGGCTACTACTGACACTAATTGACCTTACAGGAAAAAAAAAGGGTAAAGTTAAAGACTTTAACTTTACCTTTTGTCTGTTGCCCAACTCAACTTGTCCCTATTATGCCCAACTATAAGTCAACAAAGAAAAAACTAATCTCTACAACTATAAACTCTACTATCTCTCTCTCTCTCTCTCTCTCTCTCTCTCTTATCTATATTGAGAGCCATAAACACATAATCACAGAGTCACAAAGCCAAAAAAAAAAAAAAAAAAAAAAA